>NC_057005.1:6612199-6867199 GCF_000002595.2 Chlamydomonas reinhardtii | reverse complement strand
GGGGCCATACCTTGTCCATCATCATCCCACACACCCCGTTCCTGAATCTCATGCTCACATCCTGGTTTTGCCGTCTCACCCACCCACGCAGCCATGGGCATGGAGGCCCATGCGACGCGCCCACACGCCCACTCGCCCACACGACCACATGCCCACTCACTCGGGCTCGGCGATGGGCCGGAGCTCGGGCTTGAGCCGGCGCGCGAAGAAGGCCTGCAGGGTGTCGTACTGGTCGGGCGGCTTCTCCGCAGTGCTCACGTCGATGGCGTAGTCCTGCAGGGGCGGAGGCACGAGGCCGGGGGCAGGAGTGGGTGGGCTGCGGGTGGACACGGGGCAGAGGTAGGGGGTCGTGCGGCCACTGCGGCCAGTGTCTCGAGTTCAGTTCCGCGGTCGAGTAGGAAAGGGTACTGAGTACTGAGGCTACCGTATTGACTCTTTCTCCTCCCTCTACAAGCCTCGCCAGCGTTTCCTATACACAGCGAGGACCCCCCCACCCCCTGAATCCCCCTGCCGCCCCACGCCGGCCCACACACCTTGATGAGGCCCGGGATGCTCTTCTTGCTGCGCGGGCTGTTGGCGTACGCCGCCAGCCGCCGGTGCTGCCAGCCCAGCACCCACCAGGTGGGCGGCAGCGCCAGCAGCAGCCGCCCCGGCAGCGTCTGGTACAGGAACCACATGCGCAGAGCCTCCAGGGGAGGGTTCTGGGGGCGGGGCGGGGTGGGGCGGGGCAGGGGTGGGGAGGGGGAAGGGGGGGACAGCCGAATGGTAGGGGATTATTGACGTGTGTTGCGGAACTAATGCGTACGATGGTAGGGGATGGGGCAGGATGTGGAGCAGGGTGGGGTTGGGGCAGCGCGTACGGCGGAAAGTGGAGCAGGCCCGCATTGGGGGCAAATACCCGACCGACATGCTACTCGGGTGCTGTCGTAGTCCGGTACTTGCGCCCACAGCAGCATGGCCCCTCTCCGCCCCTCGCCAGACCCAAGCTCCCGCGGCACCGCCCTCCCCCCCTCGCCGCGCCTCCCCGCCGCAGCACCCAGCCGTCTCATCCCCGGCCCCCACCTCCAGGCGCCAGCGGCCAGCCCGCTCACCTGCTCCTGCACCTGCTTGCCGGTGTCTCGCTCTATGAGCAGGTGCGAGCTCTCCCAGCTGCTGAAGCGGTGGAGCACGTCCATGGCCGCGCCGCCCGCCATCGTGCCGTCGCGCGTGCGTGTGTGTCTGTAGGGCGCTAGATAGGAATACAAAGGAGGTGAGCGCCAGAGGCGAGACTGCGGAACAGCGTCTGTGCAGCAGCTGCTGCTGCTGCTACTGCTACTGTGCGGTGGAGAGTGTGACTGCGGACGCAGCGCTGTGTGCTGTAGCGAGGGGCCGACCGGAGGACGCCGGCTGTGTCGAGGTTGCGTCGGAGTCGGTGATGCAAGTGCGCCGGTGCTGCCTTTCCTGAGTGTCCTGCTCCTACAGTCCTACTTGCTTGTGTTGACCAGGCCAACACCATCGCTTTGACGTGGCTGCAGTACAAGCAGCATAAGTCGGACATGCTTGAAGGTTCGCACAAGCTCAGCGGCGCGCCCACGGGTCACCGTGCCAGAGACCCTGCACCTCCCCCAGAGATGCGTCCCGGCGTGTGTGCACTCCCCTTCCGTTACACGCTTGCATCCTCGCGGTGGTGAAGGCAGCCACAACCTGAGCCTCAGTCATCCTATGCCCTAGCTATGACAGCAGCAGGCGTGCAGCCTTCGGCCGCCCTTTCACCTCGCCCACATGCCCCCATGCCTAACTACGCTGACCCCTGCATCTAACTACCACGACAAGATACCCACACACGGCACACCATAATCCACCACACATATAAGCTCAACAAGGCGCGACACGAGCCCAAACGCCCGCGCGGTCACGGCCACTGCTGCTGCTGCTGCTTGCCGGCTTCTGCTTTGCCGCCCTCGCCCCACCCGCTCCTAAGCACACGCCCGCACACCAACACCAGCACCGCCAGTCTTCCGCCGCGGGCCTCCAGCTGTACCGCCGCCACTGCTGCACGCGGCCGCCAGAGCCGCGCTGCGCCTCCACGGCCCCGCAGCGCCGCCCGTTCACTCAGCACATTGGCGAGACGCGCTTAGCAACTGCTCAGTAGTGCACGTGCTTCCACTTGATCAGCTTCTCCAGCACATCCTTGGGCAGGTCGTACTTGCCCACGATCTGCTTCAGCGCCGACAGCTCGGCGGCCTAAGACGGAGGCGGAGCAGGTGGAGGGGGGAGGGGAGCAGAGGGAAGGCGCATGGAGGGGCCGAGGGTGCTGGTAAGGACGGGTGCGTTATGCGGAGGCTCGCGGCCATGGGCGCGCACACTGTGCTGCACTTGACTGTTTGGGCTGGGTGCGAGCAGGAATGTATTCCCCGCTATCAGTGCTGCGCGGGCGCGGTCAGTCGCGTGTGACAAAGCTGGCCCCCAAACCCCACCGATGGAGCCCAGCCGCCCCCCCCACCACCACCAGCGCAGCAAGCCACCTCGCCGCCGCTCCCTCACCTTGGCACCCTCAGCAGCGTGCCTGTCCGCGAGGTCGGACTGCTCCTTGACCTGTTGCATGGACGGAGCGTAGGGAGATGAGCAAGAACCGCAAGCCATACTTCAGGGTCGGCCCTGCTGATAGTTGCCTGCTCTGATGTCCTTCAAAAGATGCGAAGCCTCAGATTGGTTCCGCGAGCTACACGTTGGAGTGGTCCTAGCGCGATGCATCACGCAAGGAACGCCGAGATGCCGAGATGTTTCACGTAGGCCTTTGACCAGCACAATTGGCAAGCTGGCGTCCAAAGCGACACCATACTGCGCTGAGAGTCGTCTGCACCGACATGCTTGTCCTGGCACGAAACTGACCGCCCAATGCTTGAAGACCACAATAACACGGCACGCATGGAGCATTGCGTCACATGCCTTTCCTCGCTGCTGAGACCGGGGCCTCCGCTACTTGGGGACCCGGCATCGCGTGCTTCCGCATGGTTACGTACCTTCTGCAGAAGCTTCGACATCAGGCGCTGGTCCTCCTTGCTGAAGAAAAGGTCCTCGATCGCCTTCTCGCCCTCGCTGAACTTGGTTCCCTCCAGCGCAAAGGCGCGGGTCATCGGGGGCTGAGCCCGGGCTAGCCGAGCGAAGCTCTGGACCGCGCGCTGCATTATGTTGTGGAGGGCAAAAATGTATAGACCTGGAGCGGGGTGTGGTGTGCAGTGGGGGCCAGGGCTGGCAATTAGCAAAGTGGGGGCTTCCGGCATGAGGTCTGGATCCAAGCAGGGGCTCCCATCCCTGACAGGAGGCGTCCGGCGTCAGCTGCGTCCCCAAACAGCGTTCAGGTTAATGCCCCAGTACCTCCCTTGGCTGTCCGCCCAGGACACGACCGCGAGATTGTGGCTTATTGCTAGGGCTGAATCCAAGCGGGTACCTGCATTCTAACGTGTTGTCTAAAACAGCAGCGAACGTGCGCCCAGCAGCGCACTGTGAAGCGGCCTGGGTCCCGGCACAGACGTACTTAAGCTGGCCCGCAGCTTCACACAGCACCAGCAACGCGTGCCTCCCCTGATCACACACCATCATGTGCGAGGCCGACAGCTTGGCCTATGACAACGGCTTCTTGGCCTGTGCCCACAGGTGCCCACGGCGGGCTTGAACCTGGGCTTTGGGCCTCTTCAGGTCCTGTGGTGATGAGCTGGAGCAGGAGTAGAGCCCGGAGGAGCACCTCAAATTCCAAGCCTTACCTACGGGTGCTGGGACTGTCCCCTCTGTAACATCCGCATTCTTACCTACTGCTGTTGCACCGCAAATCCGCAATGCTGGCAATGCTTCATCCTGGGACAGCTCCGACTAACCCCCAACTAACTCGTGTACGGCACCCCCACCCCCCTCAGCCGTACAGGAGGTAGCGTGGCAGTCGGCAGCTGCGCGAATGTGAGCAGGTAGTTGTACGGCGGGCCGGCTCGGAAGCTGCCTGACTGTAGTGACGCACACGGGCGGTTGGCGCTAGTCGGCAGGCGCACGAGTGGGAGCTGGCAGTTTAGCGTGTACGCGTGTGGGAAGCTGTGGCAGAGCACGGTGGAGCACGGCGGAGGCTGGCGGTTGGCGCGGCGCGCGAGTGGGAGTGCATAGTCGTGCGCGCGCCGTTTGGGAAGCTGCGTGTGTGGGCTGAAGGGCCCCGAAGGTCTTCGAAGGGCTCCGAAGGGCTCTGAAGGGCCCTGAAAGGCTTCAAAGGTTGGTAACCGAGGAAGGCCCCCTGGAACTCGATGCCCCGTTCAGGGGAAGGAGCAAGCCAACACGTCCGCCGGGCCGCCGTGCATGCTTGGCGGGCCATTACCAAGTATGTTACAGCTGCGGGGAGACCTCAGACCCGGGCCCGAAAACACGGCCGCTGCAGCCTACCAGCCTCTTTGGACTGGCGAGAGCGCCGACACCTGCTGACCGGCGCACACAAACTGAGCCTACGACGGTCGAATTACCCAGTTGCCCCACTCCCCCGTTGCAAAGGCCGCGGCAACCCGAACCGTGCCAAAGCCAGTTGAGGCGGGTATTAAGGAGTTGATAAACTCCCGGCGTTGTGTGTAAGGCAGACCGGCGGCACCGCCGCACAGCCCAATGGTCGCACACCTCTCTTGAGGCGCAGGCCGCAAGCGCTTACCATTCACCACCAGCCCATGTACCCCGCAGCTCTGTAGCACCTCCAATAGCCGTGAGGGGAAGGCACGGATGCAACGCTCAGCAAACCCCTCAGCAAACCATTCAGCAAACCGCCCCGGTTGCTCAGCAAGAGGTCCCCTTCCCCTACCACGTCGGCAGCAGGCATTGTCCACCGTTGGGCTCGTCCAATTGGATTTAATGGCTGAGCGCGGCTTCGTCTGAGTCTGGCGCGAATGCGACCTGCACGCCGAAGGCTACAAGCGAGCACCGGAAAGTGGCCAAGTTTCGTTCAAGGGAAGAGAGGTTGAATAGTTTACTTGCCTGAGGCGTGCAGTGCACCCTGAGTTGTGGTCGCTTGCAGTGGCAAAGAGCTTACTACCAGAGAAGAGAACTCAAATAGAAGGAAGAGCACTATAGCTACAAGTGCCCAAATTACTTTTGTCAGGAAATGTGTTTGCCTTCACGATTGACAACTAAGCAATGTAACGTTACTGTAATACATTTCAACGATTTTAGGGCTCAGAACCACTCAAAATAGATTGGGGGCTGAACTCCCATTCCAATTGTCATCATGCGCTCACACAAATAACATATTGCATTTCTGGTTTGCACTCCACATGATTAGGGCACAGCCCTCTCAGGAATTTTCAAGGGTCCAGTAACACAGCTGTCCGCAATTTCTCAAACGCGAACCCTGCCTCTGCATCCAGCATACGGTATAGCAGTCTTCACTCTCGCACCCACCCGCAACGCACGGACGAGCGGTATGGTCAGCAAAAAGGAGGTGGCTGCAGCTTTCCTTGTTGCCGCGGAGGCGCTTGGCGTGGAGGGGGAGGAGCTTGGCGACTTGTCTGCCTGTCTGGCTTCGTTGTCAGAGGACGAACTCGCCTTCTTCCCAAAAGGCGACAACAAGGCCATCATCAAGTTCGCGCGCTCTGCTTGTGCAAAAGGTATACGGAGCATTAGCCTGTAGTGTCGCTTTTACACTGCTCTCCTACCAATCCGTTGCGAACGCATTTGTGTGAAACACTCGCGGGCGCCTGCGTGGGTGCGCGGAACCCCCCCCCATATCAGCGCACCTTGTACCCAGCAACCCCGCGGCAATATCTCCACGTGTCCCCCGACCGTTCTTATGTCGTGCAGCGTCGGCGGCCGGCCCGGGCGTGGGGAGCGCGGCAGGACCCGGTGAGTTTGCACAGGGATGGCCCAGCGATTTGCTCATCGGAGACTTGACCGGAGCAAAAGCATTTGCTTTAGCATTCCGCGGCGTCTTAGTAGGGTGAACATTTCCACGAGGCTATCGGGTGGGGATCGGCACCCGGGGATGTTGGGGTACAAGGGCCGTGCTTCCTGGGGTGGGTGGGTAGTGCGTGGGGGGTTGGGCCGTGGCGTGGCGCGCTCGCGGTGGCAGTGGGCCATAATGATGAATGCTCACAGGTGGGCACACGGCCTCAGGCCTCTTCCAGAGCCAGGGATCAGGGCCCTTCCGCCCACATATGTTTGGAGGGTTGGAGGGTGGCCCCCACGCCGGCAGCCACGGAGACGGCGACAGCGGCGTGGGTGTCGTCATGTCCTTGCCGATGTGCGTCGTGCCGACTGGTGGCAGGGGTCAGGAGGGCGGGAGCATGGCCCCCGACCCTCAGCGACGAACTGTAGCGCGACGGCGATCTATCTCCTGCACTCACTCACCTTTCTGCCTCATGCGCCATCCGCAGACACAAGCACTACGTTCATCCGGGACGTCCTGCTCGCGCAACCGGCAAATGTCATGAACCTGTTTAGCGTGTCACAGGCAGGCCTGGACCAGCCGCTGGGTGCTAAGCTGCCGGTGTCCAGCTGGGCTTTGCAGGCGCTGGGGTCCGGCGATCAGACCGACGACCATGAGCTGAGCAAATATGTGGAGCTGCAGCCGCAGCTTACAGTTGCCAAAAACGCACATCGGCTGAGTTTGATCACAGCAGCGGCACTCACAGGCTTGTTCGGCCAGCAGGAGGGTTCAGAGATGATGAACACGATTAGGATCGGTGCGCTTGTGGACACGCCGCTGAACTTCGCCGCAAAAAGCCTGGGCCTGCCCTTTCGGATTGACCGCAACACCGCGGACCAGCCAGGCGCAACAGGTGCGTGAGAGGTTTGTAGAGGAGTGTTACACACTGACTGTACGCACTGTATTTGGATATCGTCCTCGTGTCGTCCACACGCTGGCGTTCTGCATGTGCAGCACGGCTGCTTCGCCCGGACTTCCTCTTCTGGCTGCGGAACATCCTGCTCTTCAAGGGGGAGGAGAAGGCAGCCTCCGCCGAGCACGAGGTGTGCATGTGCTTCTTTCACCGTCTCCCACTAAGAAACTAGTACATGCTTGCAACTCGTGTACACTGGGTCTGGCGTGGTAGCTGCAACATCCCCCGTCTCCGCAATGGCGGCTGTGGTCCTCAATTGCTTTTGAATGGCATGCAGACTGCGATTGCGGAGTTGAAATCCAAGATGGCGACCGCGTGGTACGTACCAGTCAGCAGAAAGGGCCGGTTGTCAGGGTCAAGATTCATGATCATCACGGATGAACTTAACTCCATTGAGACGATCTCCCTGGCAATCTCCTTGTAGGAACCCGGCCCTGCTGCCGGGCGTCAGCCTGCCATGCATGTTTGCGTACGCAGCCGCTGGCAGCCAGGTGCAGTTCTTTGCAGTCACAAGGTGAGCGTGGCAGCTACATCCTTCTCTGTGCACGGCTTAGTTAATGTTGGTTGGTGGTCATCCAGTATGTGAGACACCAGCAGCACCTGTCCCTGCGGCCTGCATGCAGCCGCGACGGTGCAGTGGAGGCGACTCCGGTCAGCGACTGCCTGCACATCGACACACCGCTCGGCCGCATCAAGGTCGTGCACCACACTTTCAAGGTCCTGCAAGCGGTGGCGGCGTACGCACCCAGTGCGCCAGACCTCTCCATCGCACTTGGGCAGGTGTCCAAGGCGTTGACGCTCAACGGCAGCTTCCTTAGCAGTGTGACTGTGTTCCCAGGTGCGTTAGGTTTCCACCATAGAGTGCGGGTCACAGCAGGGGCCTTGCCCGCACAGTGCGAATGGTTGGTGGCGGGGAATCTACCTTTGAGACAGGCACAGCAACCGCATTTCCGCGCGTCTCAAATAGATTGACGCTGGCCGCCCGTACCTGTTTGTACCTGCAGACTTCATCCGGAAGCATGTCAACCTTTCACAGCTGCAGGGTGGCGTCCTGGATCACAGGGCCCTGGTGGTGGGTTTCGGCTTGAATATCATTTGATTGTGGGCTTAGACGGGTTTAACGGGTGTGGGTGGGGGTTACTGGTTAACCAGGCCCGGTGTGGGTGGGGAAAAATACTCAACATCAATCGCAGCAACAGGCACCGATGCTAGCAAAACCAGCGACTTGTGAGATGGTTTGACGTCCAAAGTTAGCCGCCGTACGCAAACCGTGATTGGCCCTTTCAGGCTATGTACCACGCCATTGGTCACGTTCGCTGCCTCAACCTGGTGCGCCTTCGCGGTGATGGCGGCGTGAGCCTGCAGGACGACGGCACAACGGTGCTGCACCTGGAGCCCCTGGGGCTGCCGCTGGGGCTGACTGGCAGACAGGCCGTCGAGCGCGAGGGCAGCCTGCGGGATGCGGTCCGAGGCGTGCTGACGGCGTTGGTGGTGCTGCACGACGCAGGTGAACGATATTTTAGGATGTCTTCGTTGCGCAATGGCGGCATACAACATGAATTTTCAAGTCTGAGGATGCATCCTGTTGGCAAGTGGCGGCTGGCACTGATGCGTCATTATGGTTCACAGGCTACGTCCACCGAGATATCCGCTGGCCCAACGTGATTCGGCTGCCAGGGGTGGCGGCGGCCGCCGCGAGTAGCTCATCGGACGTATATGTGCTCATTGACCTGGAGCATGCAGGCAAGTTTGTTAAGGGGTTGCGTGTGCGACAGTGTACTTAGCAGCGGCCTGCTGCTGACGGTGATGTCAATACTCTTTCAACTTTGTTTATCAGGCAATTGGATTAGTCTACCGTCCCCAATCCACCTGCTATGCTTCGCAAAGTATCCTTACAACTCCGCGCACCCATGTGTATGTGCGCGTAGCGCCCGCGGACTGCCCCCTGGATTGCCGGCAGCCGCCGTACCGGCTGCCCACGTGGCTGGGCTCGCATATCCTCGACCAGGCCACTGGCCGGTTCACGTGCGAGTCAGACCTGTGCCTGGTGGCAGAGGCGCTGATGTCGCACCTGCCGTTCACTTTGAGCGACAGTGGTCAGCGCCTGCGGGAGCAGCTTGCCACCCGGAAGCTCCCCAACGCTCGGGTGGTGCTGGAGCACGAGTGGCTGCTGGCAGCATCGCCGTAAGGACGACGACGAAGGCGACTGACTCATAGCAGCTGCACAGATGAGGTTGTCTGGATGGCTGGTGCCAGCGGGCGCCTTGCCCCTAGCTCAGCTGCTGGGAGCTGCGCGTTGCACCTGCTGCACGCGAACTGCCATGGCTGCAGCAGGGCGCGCAGCCAACGCTGACATGCACAATGCCTGACGCGGGCAGAGGCTGCTGTGAAAGTCTTCTTGAGCAAATATGCTCGCGCGCGTGGCGTACAGCAGCATGTGCGCCTAGGGTGTGGGATCACGTTAGTTTGTGGGCTCTGAGGGATGGACGTGCTGAGATGGTGTCACGTGCACTGGGTGTGTGTGCTCGGTGAGGCAACGGGATGTGGGAGGTAAACGGCTTGGGAGTCTGAGTGCGTGCATTGAATGGGTAGTGTGTTGCGCCGTGGACCTAAACCCTAAAAGCCGTGTGCACTGCTGAAGCCGGTGTGCAGGATTTACCAGGCATGGTCGCCTACCAACAATAGACCGCCTGAATGAATACGTACATAAATCCAAATATCGTGTTTTTGTGGGTGCACATTTTAGTCCAGGCGAGCGCAGCGAGCTGAGGTCGCGTGCAGTTTCGAAATGTAATTGCGGCTGTCGTGACCTGGCGTGTGACCGTGCATAACGTGTGACTGAGTGATTTGGGTGTGGTTTTGGCGTGTGGGAAGAGGGGAACGTGCCCGAGGTTGGTTGGCCCGACACGGTGTATTGCATGGGAGGCCGGAGTACGGGTGATCAGAGAGAGGATATAGGTCGCGTCTGAGAGCGGCTAGAGCCGTCTCTCATTCCGATCCTAGGCGAGACAGTCTTTGACCGTTCTATATGAGGGACCCGTCCTAGTGGATGTTAAACTCTTTGGCAACATGTAAGCCGAAACGTGATCGTCTTGCGCTACCGTCTCGCTCGCTACGCATGCGCTCCAGGCCGCCTACGCCGTGGCCAACACGGCCATTTGCAGAGGCCGAAGTAACAGATCTGCAAACATCGGAATAAGAGACCCGTGCTGCCATCGCCCACCACCACGATCAGTCGCCGTCAAACGTTCATTGTCCTATCATAGAGCGCGACACGGCAGCAGCCGGAGCCGCAGCAGCCTCCGGCCCTACTCCCATGTTCCGGCCGGTCCAGCCAGCCGGCGGAGCGCTACAGCTGACACCCCCGTGAAGCTCTCGGTGGAGGCGTGTGGGGCATTTCCCCACAGACATATCGCATAAAACAGTTGTGATAGAGCAGGGGCAGTTAAGGTAACGGCTGGCAGCGGCGCAGACCGGCAGACGGGGACTGAATGGGCAGCACTACATGCTGCGCGGCGTGCAGCTTAATTCCAGGGCCCTTCAATCTTACATGTATTGCGTCGTGGGGGCGGCGGCTCCGCCGCAGCAAGGGAGGAAGAGGGGTACCTGCAAGCAGAGAACTAGCGTTCGGGCGCGGTTGGGAGGCAGGGTGAGCCCGAACCGCCGCCCCTTCAAATGCCCTTCAAGAGCCCACCTGCTTCAGAAGAGCCGTACAGAGTTCCAGGCCTTCAGAACCCTCCACACCAACTCCAATCCCTTTAGGATACCCAAACCACATCAAACAAGGGGTGTCAGCTTTGTACAGCTGGAAAATGGGCTGAGCCCCCGTACGCTTGGGAGCTAATAGGCGTGTAACGCCCCGTCAGAGCCTCCATACCGCTACGACGCGCAGGCGCATCGGCTAGGGACGCTCGGGTTGGGACCGTGCGGGATTTCCCGCGCCACGCATGCGTGCCTTGTCACGTTCCCAAACACCCCAAGCATTTCTTTCGCCTTCTGCCATACTCAACACCTCCCCGGCGCCCCACGCTCAAAGGGCTAGGCGCAGGGCTGGGGCGACCTCGGGGCTTCTCGGCATTCTGGCGCGTCGGCAGGCAGGGCTCAGCAAGTCGCTCAGCACTTTCAATATACTTCCCCGCTTTGCTTGCCGCCAACATAATTTGCCTTAGAGACTGCATATCAGCGGGCACCGGATGCTTTCCTCGCGACCTCGCGAAAGTCAATTGCCCATGGACGCGCCAAGGCACTTCTCGCTCCGCCCGAATTTTCCCTGCCACCTATTTACATGCAATAGGCATTAACAAATACTAATACGTAGCAGTCGCGGTTTGCGCCAGTATGCTATGTTTTGCCACCAGCCACGGACAGGGGTGTTCCTGGGGGGCTTCGCCCCCCCCCTGTTTCGCTGGGGGGGCTCAGCCCAAAAACGTGTGTTACTTCAGTCCTGAGCCTGCTTCCAGCCAGCCAAGCATCATGACACCTGACAACCAGTGGCAGGGCTCGTATCTTCATTATCCTGAGCCCCTCCCACCCGCTCGTTCCCCCAGCGACTACCGTATCATGCACGCACTCCAGCCTGCCTTGAACCCTGTCCCATCACACACGCACTCCAGCGAGTCCCGCCCGCGCTGGAGCCCAACTGCCAACCGTGTGAAACCGTGTGCACTCAGGGGCAGTTTATGGACATCGGGTCGGCGCCATGCGTCTTTCTGAGTTAGCTGTCGGCCTAGACGACCTACGCTATAAGGGCTGAGCTGGGCTGAGCGGCGGAGCTGAGGCTGGGACAGCAGACAGGGCCAGCAGACAACCGAGGGCACTTACACTGCAGAACAGCTCACGCCGCAAGCGAGCGCGCAGCGCGCACCGCGCGCACCACGACCAGCCACCGCCACACACCAACAGCGCGCGAGCGCAGCGCACGAGGCAGCGAACAACCGCAAACAAAGAAGAACGACGACAGCGGCAGCAACGCCAACAACTAGCGACGACGAGGCCCCAACCGCCACAAGGCGGGGTGAGCTGCGCGGCCGACGCACCGCGACAGCTCGGAACACGCCCCACACGCCCCACACGCCCATCACCCCATCCCGTGGCCTCGGCCAGGGTTCCCGCAACGAGACAAGTGTTCGCCGGTCACGGGAAAAGGGGCTGAGCCCCTCCACTCTCTGAGGCCGAACAACCTCATCGCCTGGACATAGCCGGGGTCGGTTTCCACAGGCACATAGCCAAACCAGGTGCCTAGCAATCGCGATGCCACGGCAGAGCCAACCTCAGCCAGACGCAGCACAGTGGTCAACAGCCACACTGCTTGTCATGCCGCTACGCATGCGCTGCCAGCCCCACCGCGGACCGCTACCTAGACACCGCCAGCCGGCTCCTCAGCCTGCGCGCTTGCGCCGCTTCTTGGGCGGCGCTGCGCTCTCCTCCTCCACGTGGCCTTTCCCGCCCCCTCCGCTACCAAGATGCGCGCACGCGCCGCCGCCGCTGCCGCTGCCGCCGCTGCCGCTGCCCCCGCCGCCCCCGCCGCTGCCGCCGCCAGTCTGCAGCGATGCAGGTCGCTTGTGCCCCAGCAGCATCTCCACCAGCGCGTGCCGGATGTTGGTTGCGGAGTTGACGTCGCGGCCCTGCACCGTCGGGAGGGTCGTCACCCAGCCGTCACCCAGCCATCACCCACTGAGCCCCACTGAGCCCACGACTGAGCCCCACTGAGCCCCACTGAGCCCTCGCCCACGTTGAGCCGTGTCATCCACGTGTCATCCCCACTGAGCCCCACTGAGCCCCACTGAGCCCACGACTGAGCCCCACTGAGCCCACGACTGAGCCCAACTGGGCCCCACTGAGCCCCCCTGAGCCGTCACCCAGTCACCCAGCCATCACCCAGCCAGCCGCCCTCAAAGTGGACTCACCCACACCGTCCCGCAGTGGTTGCACACTTGGACTTGGTGAGCACGTGAGCCCCCCATGGTACGACCGCCTGCAGGCAGCGCTGCCCGTCGCCGAGTAAGCGCCGCCCGCACTTCGCACACACCTGGGGAGGGAGGGGGCAGGAGTACAGTGTGAACCTTGCTGGCTACCCGGCTACCTGCAACGAGAAGGAGGGAAAAAAAGCCCGGAACCCTGGCAAAAGCACAAACAACCTGGGCAGCCTGGAGCGCCACAACTTCCCCAAGCCCAGAGGCCAACGAGCCTCGAAAGCCGGCGCGGCAGCGGAAGCCTACGACCCCGCGAGGCCTTCCCGTCTGCCCCGTACGCCGCAGGGCACACGAACCCCAAACACACGCACGTCCTTCCACAACGTCCCGACAGCGATCGCAGCTCCAGGCACGCCGCCGGCTCCACCGCGGCCAGGACCAGAACACCTGGGCGGGGGCGAGCCGGGAGGCTCGCGGGCGGGTGCACAAGGGCTTGGACTAAGAAGCCGCTCGAAGCGGTAGTGAGCTGCCTGACAGAGAGGCAGAATGCCGAACGCTAGAGGGCAGCGAACACTAGTCCGCTTCGGCCGTCTTGTGCGGCCTCCATGCTAACTCCGGTTAGCCACGCCTCGCTCCGCTATGCTCCGCTCAGCCTGACTAACCGAGGCATTTACACGCACCTCACACACGCAGCTTCCCAGACGGCGCGCGCACGGCTATGCACTCCCACTCGCGCAGCATGCCAACCGCCAGCCTCCACTGTGCTCCACCGTGCTCTGCCGCAGCTTCCCACACGCGTGCGCGCTCGACTGTCAGCTCCCACTCGCGCGCCTGCCGACTAGCGCCAACCGCCCGTGTGCGTCACTACAGTCAGGCAGCTTTCGAGCCGGGCAAACGTACAACTACCTGCTCACATTCGCGCAGCTGCCGACTGCCACGCTACCTCCTGTACGGCTGAGGGGGGTGGGGGTGCCGTACACGAGTTAGTTGGGGGTTAGTCGGCGCTGTCCCAGGATGAAGGAATATCTAATTTTTGCTGGCCTGCATACTAGGCATACGCTTAATACCCACCTAGAAGACATAAGGTAGGGAGCCCGGGCGCCGAGGAGGAGACCAGCGCCAGGGAAGGGACGTTCGCATGCAAAAAGGCAACAGTATGCTGGTGCTGCCGTATGAATGCGGATGTTACAGAGGGGACAGTCCCAGCACCCGAAGACGCCGAGCCATCACATGCTATCAGGGCCCAACTTGACTCCACCAACCCCGACTTTGCTGCAAACCCTCCCGCAGTCAAAGTCCGTGTGACTCCGCGCACAGTGAGTCCTAGCCAAGCCTCAACCCGCCAGAGCCCCACCGCTGTGCCTCAACGCCACAAGCCTAGGCACCGGAGTGCCGGGAATCGTCCAGGCCGCAGCACACACGCACAGCGCACGCACTAACCAGGGCGCAAGCGTCCAGGCACTAGAACGGCCGCCCACACGTGCGTCCTGCCCACACACCATGTGCCGTATGCGACAAGTAGGGCCAGGAGAGGTCTCGAACGGCCCTGACCTCCCCTGGTTAGGGCCGTTCGAACGGCCCGAACCTCCCCTGGTTAGGGCCGTTCGAGACACAATATGTGGGGAGTCTTGTAATTATGCACTGCAAGGCACCCAACAGCACCTCCGGCATGGTCACCCTCGCTACACTGCGATGGCGGCAGAGGGCGGCACTGAATGAGGGGGGCACCAACATGGCAAGGTATGTGTGGCAGGAGCATGAGGGATAATTGCCCCTTAGGCGAGCCGACCGATCGGTGGTTTTGGAGGGCAGCGTGACTATGACTTGGCATGGTGCCAAAGGCGAGCGTGTGGCGTCAAAAAGGCAAGCTGCACGGAGCTTCACCTCGCGGCACGCAAGGTTTTCGGGCCGCCCGCCCTGCCCCACACTTTGCCGAAGAAACTTATCTCGGTGTACAGTTTCGAAGGCCGTTTTGAGGGTCCCCGCTTCCCTGAGTCTCAAAAAGTGGGCGGTGGGCGCGCTAGGTTGCTGAGTGCAGTTTTAATCGCCGTTGCTAAGCTGGAGAGTGGAATTATGGTGCGGCTTGTAGCTGCTGAAGGCGAAACCGATAAATCTCTTGGACTCGCAATTGTCGAGGGCGGGAAGTCGCCCGCTTTGATGCGTGCGATGTGACCGACACGAGACTACTTGGCGCCCGCTCGCCTTCTGAAGCCATTATTCTGACCATTTATACAACTTAATATTGATTCTCATCAATAGTTCTTGCCTAGCGTGCTACTCAGGCTAAGCAACTTTTCAAGCTTCAACGCAACGGACAACTCAGCGCTGCAAAGCGGCCGCTACCCAGGACTTGTGACTCAAAATCTTATAAGTAGCGAGTTTGACCTGCTTAGGTAGAGCGCCGGGCTAGAGCCGATTAGCGCCCTGCATTCAAAGCCGCGCGACAGACTTCACGTGCGGACTGCGTGCGAGCGGCCGTGAGGATGGGCCGCTTGCGCGTTGGAGCGCGCACCAGCCGTGATGGCCGCAGCCGGACGCCAGGGTCCGGCAGTGGACTCCTCCGCGAACGGTCCGAATCGCCTTCTCGCTGCGTGCAAACAACCAAGGCCGTCCTTTTGCGTCTCCGCACCTACCGCTTCCACATAATACTAGCACTTGTGGCTGTTCTCGGAGTAGCTTGGCTGTTCTGGCCCAGCCACAGCGCCTCGCCGCGGCAACAGCCGGTCGGTGTGCGGGGCGCGGGCAGCACTCAGTGGAGCGCCGGCGCGCGCCGAGGCGCCGAGGCAGCAGGCATGCCCGTCCGCCGAGGCGGCATCGGCGCGGCGGGCGCTGAGGCTTCCGCCGCCGCCGGCAGCGCGGGCGCGTACGCCGCCAAGGTCACACACGACCTGCGCAGCCTGGCGGAGCAAGGCCTCCAGGCCATCATCAGCTCCCGCGCTGGCCCCACTCGCGACCAGCTGGTCGACATCATGGCTAAGGTGCCGCCCAAGCACCACACCATGCGCTTCCAGGTGCGTAGCAACGGGGGGAAGTATTGAGGGAGACGAATGAGAGGCTTGGAAAGAGTGGAGATTGCGTGGGCAGCGCCCCATTGCCACAGCCTTTGCCCTGCACCGTGGGCGGCGGAAAGCAAGCGAGACAGGAGCCGGCCCCCCGGCCAGAGGTCAGGCACCCAGAGCGTGTGCGGCCGGCAACCGGCTTGCTGCATGTCCTTGCACTGATTGCACACGCCTAACCGCATCTGCCCACAGGGCCCCGCCCCTTCCTCCGCCCCTTCCTCCACCCCCGCCGATCGCTGCACGCACCCACACACGTACACACACACACACACACACACACACACACACACACACACACACACACACACGCGCGCGCGCGCACACACACATACGCGCGCACACACATACGTACACATCCTCCTTGTGCTTTCCTAACACACACACACACACATACACACTCACTCACATCTCCACGCACATGCGCTGCACAGGTGTGCAACGGCTTTGCCAACCAGCGGCTGTCGGTGGTGTACGGCGTGCTGCTGGCGCACCGCCTGGGCCGCAGCCCTGTGCTGCCGGTGCTCATGCGCGACGGCATCCAGCGCGACGACAAGACCGTCACCGCGCAGGTGGGCCCGGCCAGGGGTTCGGGGCCTCGGGGGTGGGCCACGGGTGCGAGCGGCGGCGCGGGTGGCCAGGGTGGCCAGGGTGCGTGGCAGGGGTGGGCGCAGGGCCGTGGTGGGGTCAGCCGTGTGCCTGTGATGCTGGTGCCATACAGACTAGCTACATGGCCGGCTCCTGCCCACATTGATTGCTCCGCCAGCGCGCAGCAACCCGCACCCGCCGCCATGCTTGACGCTCGACACGCCCTCCCTGTCAACGCAAACTCACCGTACACAGGGCAGCAACAAAGTGGCGTTTGAGGAGGTGTACGACCTCAAATACTTCCTGCATGAGATGGCCAAGGCCGGCATCCGAGTGCTGGAGCCGCACGGTGAGGGAGGGAGGCGGCTGCCGGGGGTGGCGGCGGCAGTGGCTGGGAGGAGCGGGGTCGGGGTTGGGATCTTGGTCAGGACAGGAGGCGGCCGGAACGCCCCCGGACGGGTGCGTTGTGTGCATTCACAGGCAGTGGATGGCCACACGCCGCAACAACGCTGTAGGTCCCCGACCCACATGCTTGGACCCGATCCACATGCCTACATTGCCTCTCCTGGTGTTGCCCCCTCCCAACCTCTGCCCCCCCGCCCACCCGCCGCGCCCTGCAGAGGCGCCTCTTCCCAGCGCCTACACGGAGGTGTTGCTGGGCTCCCTGGGCGCCAACGTGAGCGGTGCGCTCAACACCAGCTACAGCCACGTGCAGCACCTGGCCGTGGACTGCCCGCTCTTCAAGGTGCGTGAGCGTGGGTGTCGGTCTGCTTGTCTGTGAGGGCGGGGATTGGCTTGGGGCGGACTGGTTGGAAGGTGTGGACAGTGGCCCGTTGGTTGGGTTCAGGATTGGGCGCGATGGGTTTGGCTGACCTCGGGGGGGGGGGGCGAGATGTGTATCGCGTCTGCGGCCAGGAGTCTGGGTACACGATGCCTCCTGCACCGAGCATGGCGCGGCACTTCATCGTGGATCCACTCCCTGCGCTCCCCCCAGATGTCGCCCCCCGAGCTGGACGGCCGGCAGGACGAGCCCATCATCTGGAGCGTGCTGGACGCCATGCGGCCCGCAGACAAGGTGCGCATGCGTGTGTGAGCGGAGGGGGGCGGTGGTCAGCCAGCTGGCAGGGGCGGCGGTTGCTTGGCCGGTCATTGCCACTCCCTGAAGCGTCCATTTACCCCTGCACCGCACTGCTGCCGCACCCCGGCCCTCGCAGCCCTGGGAGTACGTGGAGGAGATGCAGCACGCCATCCTGCAGCTGGGCGGACTGAACGGCAAGCCCGCCGCCAAGTACAACTTCCTGCACCTGCGCATGGAGAACGACTGGGTGGAGCACTGCAAGTGCGTGGCGGCGGCGGCGTGGGCGCGGGCGAGGGCGGGAGGGGAAGGGGCCGCAGGCCGGACAAACCAGAATCCCCCCATGTTGTGGAGCCGATGTGATGAGAGGAAGCGCGGAGCGTTGGGTTGAAAGCGACAAGCGACCAGTGGCGGAGTGTGTTGTATCCCACTATCGCACCCTGGCAAACCCCACTTCCGCTCCCGCTCCGTTCCGCTGCTCCCAGGCGCTGGACGTCCATCCCGGACGGCGTGGTCCGCGACAACTGCTACAACGGCACTGAGGACATTGACGTGCAGCTGCGGCTTTTCGCCTTCAGCACCGACGTGCCGCTGTACGTGGCCACCTTCTGGGACGACGTGGACCCCGAGCGCGCCAAGAAGGTGGGCCAGGGCAGGGTGTGGGTTTGGGTGCGCTTGCGAATTGGGGTGGGATTGATTGTGCGTGCAGGTGGGTGTGGAAGGGGCCTGGGTTTGCAGACCTCCGTGCCTCTCCTCCGTGGCCTCGCCGCTCTCCTAATTGTCCCTGCCGCCGCTCCCACCCTCGCCCTCAGGTGATGGGCCGGCTGGTGGAGGCGGGCTACCGCGTGGTCACCTCCAACGACGTCTTCCCGCCCGCCATGAAGACCGAGGGCCGCGAGCTGCGCGCCCTGGTGGAGTACAACGTGGGCTTCGGCGCCAACCGCTTCATCGGTAACAGCGTGTCCACCTTCGCGGCGCTGGCGCTGTTGGAGCGGCGGCACCGCGGGCAGTGGGCGGCCTACTACAACGGCGGCAACCTGCCCATCGCGCCCTACCTGCCCGTGCACAAGGTGAGGGCGTGCAGGGCGTGGTGCGCGGGGGTGGGGTGGCGTTGGAATGGGATGCGAGAGGGGATGGCACGGAGGGACGGAGGCTGGAAGCGAAAGTCGCCTTGTGCAGGGGCATCGCCCTGTCCAGAGGCAGCAACTGACCCCCGCGCTGCCCCTGCATTCCCCAGATGGCCTGGGTGTTCACCTACAACAGCTGGAGCGCCAAGTACGACTACATGCTCAAGGCCGCAGTGCGGTGAGTGCGGTGCCAGGGGGAGCCGGATGTGGACACACTCACGGTGCTCCTGTCCTTTTTTGGCCTTGCCGTTGCACGGTACGCTCTCTGACCGTCCATTGGTGCCGCGCTCTGTGGTTTGGGTCTGACCCTCGTATCCCCACCCCTGCCGCCCCCTCCCCGACCCACAGCTCCGCCGCGCACATCAACACGCTCAAGCCCTACTGCATCTTTGACGGCAACACCAGCTCGCCCATCGGCCGCTGGCTGGTGGACAACAACGTGACCATGATCCGCCACGTGCCCACCTGGCGCCAGGAGCTGATCAAGAAGGCGCAGGCGCGCATGAAGGTGGGGAGACAACAAGAGGCGCTGAGGGAGGGGCCGGGGGGGGGTCCCGGGACGGAATGGCTTAGTACGTCGGAGGAGGGAAGCACGTGTCGGGTCGGGGTGGTAGGACTGGGCGTCTGTGCTGTGCGCAGCACAGCATCTGCAACACGAACCCCAACACACACCCCATTCCCACCCAAACCCATCCCCCAATGTTCCAACCTTGCAACCCCATTCCCACCCCCCCGAGGTTGTTCCTCCGCAGTCTACGTCTTTTCGAGTTACTTAACATGCATGCAACCCCCCTCCCTCCCACAGGACAACCTGCAGCACAGCCACCTGTACAAGAACCCGGACATGCTGGTGTCCACCTTCCAGCGCGTGGACCTGCCGGTGGTGCCCATCCTGGACCAGTACACCTACGTGCTGTACACGGACGCCGACGTGTACTTCAGGCGGCCCATCAACCTGGACGACTTCGGTGAGTGCTGGCACTGGCACTGCAGTACAGTATGGCGGGGAGGTGGTGTGGAAGGGAGGGGGACGAGGGACGGAAGCGGTGGGTGCGAGTTGGGGGGACTGTGGACGGACTGGTGGCACCACGGCGCGGGTTGGCGGGGTTTGGCTACGTCACCCCTTGTTCTTGCCCGGCACGTCCAGGCGACCTGCGGCTCCCTCGACTCCCTCACCTCCCTCAACCTCTCTCCACGCCTTG
The DNA here is from genome assembly GCF_000002595.2 of Chlamydomonas reinhardtii. Lineage (NCBI taxonomy): Eukaryota > Viridiplantae > Chlorophyta > Chlorophyceae > Chlamydomonadales > Chlamydomonadaceae > Chlamydomonas > Chlamydomonas reinhardtii. Next base: position 6,847,403 of record NC_057005.1, on the reverse strand, counting down.
TGTGCTCCCTCCCCACCACGCAACACCCGCAGGCTTGCCGCTGCCGCGCTCCGTGTCCATGAGCTACGAGTTCTACAAGATGTTCCCCTACAACGCCGGCATCATCATGGCCAACCTGCCCACCATGCGCCGCAACTACAAGGCCTTCCTGTCCATGATGCTGGACAACGACGACGGCCTCTACTACCCCAACTACGGCCCCGCCGACCAGGGCATCATCAACAAGGTGCGGGCTGACAGGGTTGCAGCCACCTGGGCATTGTAAATGGGGCCATGGAAGGGCAATTGGAAGGGTGCAGAGGAGCGTGAGAGAGCTGGGGGTGGGGACACAGGGTGACGATCGGGCGGGCGACTCGACTCCTTGCCCATCCATCCAATACCCACATCGTTCGCCCCAAGCGCTCGTCCCCTCACCTTTTCCTTTGCCTCCCCCCCCCGCACACACACGCACACGCCCTCCCCCTCAGTTCTACGAGCACGACCTGCGTAGCCAGATGCTGAACCAGGCCTTCAACACCAAGCCCTACAACGACTTTGACGGCGCCTCCTTCCTCATCCACTACCACGGCCCCAAGCCGCACGAGTACCTGTCCTTCCTGGAGACCGGCAAGTGCGACTTCTACTCCGTGTGCGAGCAGGGCTTCCTCAGGTGAGCGCGAGCAATTTAGCGGGCGGGCGGGACAGCGAGCGAGCGAGGCCTCCCCCTTCGATCCCTGGGCACACCAGCGCGTGTACAGTGGCTAGCTGAACTCAACACGACCGGCAGGCCCCCCTCCTCACAACGGACAACGGCACTACTATTCGCCTCACTGCTGCCCCGCCTTGTCCCCTCCCCGCTTCCCAGGTCGCTGTGCCAGTACGCCCGCGAGTGGGCGGTGTACATTCCCGAGGAGTCCGTCGCCACGCGCCTGGCCGACTCGTGCGCCTGGCTGACCAACCCCACCATCATGGCGGTCTTCCAGAAGAAGACCGGCCTGGTGGCTCAGAACCAGGCCGTGCCGGATGACAAGAAGCAGGAGTTCACGCAGCAGAAGCGGCGGCAGCTGCTGGCGCTGGCGGCGGAGGAGGCGCGGCAGCGCGCGGCTGTCACGGCGACGGCTTGAGCGGGTGGTGGTGTGGGCTGAGGGTGTGCGTTTGAGTGAATGGTTGGGTGACTGGATGGGTGGGTGGACAAACGGTAGTAGCAGGGGTTGGCGTGGAGGCATAGGTTAGGGCAGGGTGTAAAGCGTAGATGCGGATCGTGGGACAAGCAAATAAGCAGGTTGAGGTGCATCAGAGGCTGCATGAGTCCGCTGGTGGTGTGGATGCGTGTCTTTGCGATCACGTAGTAACTCTAGGGTTTCAGCTTACAGCTAAGCAGGGATGCAGGCCAATGGATCGGTGCGCGATGGCATCCACCCCCTTGACGGTACGGAAAGGGTGGTTGGGCGTGTTCAGAGCAGCGTTTGTCGAATACCGTGTGTTGCGCGAGTTGGCATGTCCGAGCATTGATGTGCCCTTGGTGTGCCGTGTACGGGTGGGTGGCTGGATTAGTGCGCGCGGCGTACCGCGAGAATTGAGGGCAGGGGGATTCGAGAGTCGAGCACGTGCTGGGCGGAGACGCGAGCGATTGTATCTTGACAGCGCTGTGGGCTGACGCGCGGGGTCACGGTCGCAGAAACGTTCTCTGCTGCAGATTCTTAGACAGTCGGAGGGGCGGCCAAGTGCTGAGCCTGCTGCATGTGCCGTGACTGCAGTCTGTGGGTTGGCTGTGTTTACCCTCTCTAACTAGGTGGGGCCGCCTGTGAGCGGGTGTTGATGGGGGTGAGCCCGAGGGGTGGCCGTGACGTCACGTGTGTGTGAGTGGGCGTTAGTGCGTGTTACTTGCAATTGTTGTGAAACGCATGACAACAGCAACAGGCAACGCCCTGGCAGTCTTTGCCGCGTATCTGTGGGTCGTGGCGCACTGGCGTGGGGCTATGAATAAGAAAAGAGGCACGGGATGGAGATGCACTGGAGTTGCCAAGGGGACCTGGTGCGGGTGGGACATATGGGCGTAGCGGCGCCTGCAGCTGCGTCGCTGGGCGGGGCAGGCGCTCATAATCCTTCACGGGAGGAGCGCGCCCCTTGGCCATGCTTGTCGTGACAGCACCTTGCATGCGTTGGTTGCCAACGTGTACATACATCTCTTGTGCGAGATGTGCAGGCTAGGACTGATAATGTGAGCGTGGATATGTGAGCGGGTCCGCAACGGACCAGCGCCTAACTGGTGGCGTATGACACACCGTTTCGGTCGAAGTCCGACCTGTTAACGATTCTAGTATCACTCGTGACCACAGCCACATGCCACCCTCAGCAGCCCGCTTGCCCTGGGGTATCCACAGTCTTGGCAAACCCCTTGCTCACAAACACCTCACAGTCACCGCTGGGTGTGGCGGGCCCACACCGTCTACCATCCTGCGTCCGCCTGCTGTCCAGCCGCCCTAACCGCCTGCCTGCCCGCGCCACCCTGCTCTGCTTCACGCCCCGCCCAAGGCCGCATCCACGTCATTCCACGTCGCCAAAGCGGCTGCCTTCCCCGCGGCCCCATGCTCCTCCTCTTCCTCTTCCTCCCCATCCTCCTTGCCACCTGGCCCCGGCGCCCAATCCCACCGGCCTCCGTCTGCGTCCCACGTCCACTTCCCGCCGCGCCGCAGCACCTGCAGCCAGCAAAACACCACAGCAGTCAGTAGCAAGCAATCGCAGTCGCGGGCCAACAATAAGGACAGCAGCACAGGACATTGGGCAGGCCCTTGGCGCACCAGCCAGTGCCTCCAAGCCATGGCGTGGGCCCCGCCCCCCTGCACCCCCGCACCCCGACTGCGGCCCTGCCCGGCAGGCCGGCACCCACCTGTGCGTCCAGCTCGCCCAGCCGCAGCACGCCCTTCCGTTTGAGCTCCTCCTGCGCATACGCCCGCGCCTGCAGCCGCAAGTGAGGTTCCGCAAAAGCCGCGGCACATGGATGTGGCGGAGCTGGCAACCGAGATGTAACACGCTGGGTCCCCCATTTCTTCTCTGCCGCGGAAGCAGGCCTTGCCGCTCCCCAGTCCCCACCTTCGGGTACAGCTGCGCCAGCTGCCAGGTCATGTCAATGGACTTGGCGTGGTGGCCCACATGCACTGCACCCATGAACATGATGGACTGGGGGGCGACGCGGTGGAGCCGGGGGTTGGCGGTGAATCGGGGATGGTGATGATCGGAATGGTTGTGCACAAGCACTCGGGGAAACACATGTGGCGCATGTGGGGACACTGCTATGGACAGAAACACGTGGCGTGCCCAGCGACCCTTAAGCCAGGCACACGCCCCACAGCCCTCCAGGAGGTCTCACCCACAGCCCACAGCCCTCCAGGAGGTCTCACCCACAGCCATGCCTCGCTCAGGGGCTCCTTGAGCGCCCGCTCCAGGGCGCCGATGGACCCGGCGCGGCTGTCAAACACGTGGCCCTGCATGTGCCGGTGCAGTGGGTGCGGGGGGGCGGTTGCGGCAGACGAAGGCCCATGGCACGCCGTAACCATCAACCTGCCCCAACCACGTCCACAACCACGACCACCACCACAGCCACAACCACAGCCACAGTCACAGCCACAACCACCGCAACACACGCATACAGTACTGACCGCCTGGTTCATGTGCTCGTGCTGGCTCAGCCCCAGCCCCGGGTCCGTCAGCGCCACGCCGTTCATCCAGAAGCACAGGCTGGTCATGCGGTCGCCGTGCGCGTCGGCCTGAGGTGAGGGCAGCGGGTGTTCGCACCTTGGGGGGGCGGCTTTAGCACTAGGGGAGTGGGCGGGAAGCATGAGCGGAAGCAGATTCGGCGGGAGGAGAGGGAGTGCTTGGGGTTGGAGATTGGTGGGGCCTAGGGAGAGCAGAGCAGCACGGGCGATGCATCTCGACTTGTGCCCATCGCGATACACCCGACTGACACGCCACAGGTCACGGCTGTTCCTCACCTTAAGGCTGCCGGGCTTGGCGGTAAGCTTGTCTGTGTCGTCGTAGTAGCACTCGAGGGCCGCCTCATACGACACCTGGGGATGGGCAGGTGACGGCAAAGTGGAGCAGCATTTGGGGCATTGGTGTGCATGGCGTTTGATGCCTGCAGCACCTGCCGAGTGCATCGGCCGCACTTATGCACGCCGCGGGGCGCACGGGCGCCCTCCCACTGCCAGCCGCACCTTCCGCATGGCGCCCACCGACACGAGCACGCCGGAGCCCCTGCACACACAGGCACAGCAGCCCTCGGTTTCATGGGTCGGGCCTGGCATGTGTACAAGCATTCTCAATACATGTGTGTGTGTGTCTGTGTGTGTTTTTGGCCCAAGGCTGCTGCTCTGCCCCGATCACAGCAATTCGCAATGAGGCAGCGTACCCGTGGAAGTGCGGGTAGTCACACTTGGAGGGGTAGCCCTCCGGGAAGCCCTGGAAACGCGGTGGAAGTGGCAATAGACACGTAACATGTGTGAGATGTGCCATTGCCAGTCGAAACATGCTCAGCTTCGATCAGCCGCTTTCAACCAGACTACCCCACCCTTGCATGCCTTGCAACCCAGATCTGCCACCACCGCCCCATGGCCGTGTCCGCGTTTGCACGCACAAGCGGAATCACCCCTGCTCACCCAGTACTTGGTCTCGGGCGACCATTTCCGCGGTATGGGCTTGGTCAGTGCCTGAGCCCAGGGGCACCCAGGCAGCGGGCAACAGGCAGCAGGCGGTGTGAGTCCATGGGTGGCTATCCGGGAAGGCGCTACCGGTCCCATGTTCACCGCTTCTTCCAGCGACAACAAAAGAAAATAAACCCGCAGCACGCACACGCACACTCACTCTCACACACACACACACACACACACACACACACACACACAGACACACACACACGCACACACACACGCACACACACACACACACACACACACACACACACACACAACCCACCTGGCGGCCGCCGGTCACGTTGAGTGTGAACTCGCAGGCCAGCTCGGGCGTGCATGGGCAGCCGGGCGGCGGTATGGGCGGCTGATGGAATTGCAGCGACGGCGCCCCGGCGGGCCGCTTGGGCGGGTCCTTGTCGGGCCGCATCTGGAGATGTGTGGGGACAGCAGTCCTGGTGTTGTGTGGGCAAGGATGCAGGCGGCCGCGCCGTTGCATGCATACGGTGCACACACACACTAGGCTGGAGGCTGGGGGGTCTGTCCACGTTGCCGCGGAGGCCCGGCCCCGCCTGCAAACCACCACACATCACACATGCAAGCACACGTGTGCCCACCCAACCCCCCGCCCCAGCTCCCGCCCCCCGCCTCACCTTGGCCTTCTCCACGTATGCCGGTTCCACGTGACAGGGCAGGCAGCGCGGCGCCTCACTCAGGTAGCGCTTGCGCTTGTGCCACAGCACGTCTACAGGATCAGGGGGGCAGAGGGGGTGCGGCGGGGTGGTCGGGCATGTCGGTGACAAGCGGCACGTGCAGGTGGTCGCGGCGGAGGCAAGACACACGCCCACAGATCCAGCCCAGAGGGCGGACCACCCATAACCCAACCCCCGCCCCCATGATGATGGGAACTATTCGTTGGGCTCGGGCATACACCTTCCCCCGCCCTCCAGTATAGTACCCGCTGTCCCCCTGGACGTCGGCACTTCAAGCCTGCAGTTTTCCGCTCCACTCTCCATGGACGGCTACCCACCCCCGCCCCCATGATGATGGGAATCCCGCCCGCACCTGTGACCACGTACGGCAGGTCTGGGTCGTAGTCCCGCAGCAGCTCCCGCACACTGTCCAGGAAGAAGTAGGTGTCGTCGTCGCCGTACAACAGCCACTTGTAGCCGCCGCCGCCCAGAGCCTTGTGAGACAGCCTGAGAGGGCGGGGGGAACAAGGAGCAGGCCGTGGGCTTTGTGCATCATGCCCCATGGGGAAGCGGGCCCAGGGGCCGAGTCCCGGCAGTGAGGGCAGCTGGGCGTGCGTGCACGCGCGTCCCTGTGCCGGATGCAGGCCACCCGGTGCACCCCTCACACGCGCACTTGCACACGCGTCGCCCCTTGATCCTTCCCTCACCAGCACCCATATCTCGCACATCCTCACCACGGCGCCATAGCCACGCGGGAGTCGCCCGGCTTGCGCGGGTCGGGCCGGTCGGGCCACGACAGGTAGGTCTCGTTGAGGCGGGGCTCGCGGGCCACGTGGCCGTTGAGGCGCGCGGCCAGGGCCGGCGTGTCCACCACATACACCACCCGCAGGGCGGAGGAGGGCCGGCCGGCGCGGGCTGTGCGCGGGGCGGAAACGCACAAGGTGAGGGGATGTGTGCGTGTGCGTGTGTGCGTGTGTTCATGGGTGCGGGGTGGAAGGGGAAGTCTTTTCCAGGGGTGTTGTTCATGGGGGCTTGTGGAGTGCCGTGACCCCGAAGACTGCGAAGCTCGCACACCTCTCCCCTGGCTGCAGGTGGAGGGCGTTGGATTGAGGGGTGCTGACGGAGCCCCACACACGCACACAACGACGGCACCCAGCCGAGCAGCATTCCGCACCTGTCGCGTGCGCCAGGTCCAGCCGCTTTTCGCATGTTGCCCTCACAAGCACTAGGTCTTCATCTCTCAGAGCTGGTCTACGCGATCCCGCTGCGTCGCGCAGAATGCTGCACAAGAGCAACACCGTTAGCGCGAGCGAGAGCCCCGCGCGCGCTGCTAGCTCCTGAATCATCGAACCATGGCCAATAAGGCCGGCGACATTAAAGCTATCGCAGCTTGCGGCGATTGACAGCCCGTGGATTCGCAGGCTGCTGACGATCGACGCGACTTGTTGGCAATATATTACTTATTAATTGGACAGTGATAGATTCCATTATGTATTATTAGAGTGCCATTGCAGTGGACTGTAACTTCCCAAGCCTTTTTTGTTGGCACGCCATCGCTCGTTTGCCCACTCGCACAATAAGATATAAGTGAGCGATAATGAGCGAATGCACAACAACGCTAGGGCTGCCAGGGCACGCGAGCGGCACGCCGCTTGCCAATGGCGCCGGCGCAGCAGACCCAGCTGAGCTTGCGGAGGAAGACTCGTCGCAACCTGGGGACTCTTCGTCGCTAGATGACGAGGAGCCGTCCACCTCGGGACGGGTGAGGCTGTTACGTGCGGCGAGGTCGGCCGGGTCAGGGGTTGGGGGTCGGGTTTGTGTCGCGCCAGCAGCGGCCCACAACATGCGACTTTCATGGAGCCATCGCCAGCAATCCTTCAACAAAATGATGTTACTGGTGTCTGTGCTTTGCTCACAGGGCGATGCGGGGGTCAGTGGTGCGGACAGCGGGCCAGGCCACAAGGGCAAGCGGGATGAGGCGTGGAAGGCCAAGCGGGACGAGGCATGGGAGGCGCGGCGCCGCTTTAACAACCTGAGGCGGAGAGAGAAGTTTGCGGCCAAGAAGAAAGCCAAGGCTGCAGCCGCCAGGTATGTGTGTCTGCGTGTAGTGCAGTGCCTGATGCAACACCGGCACACACGGTTGACGAGGTTGCCCGCGCATGGACGGCGTGGTAGTGGCTATGCCTGGTGACACCGCAACATTTGCCACCTCCACGCACCGTGCAGTGGCCACTGCCCCGTATGTACTGCCTTCCTTCTGAGCGCACCATAACCTAGGCCCACCTCTTGTCTCATGCCCTGCACAGGGAGGAGGAGGAGGCGCTGTTAGCAGCGATGACGCCCGAGGAGGTAGAGCAGTGGCGGGCGGCCAGGGAGGTCGCCAAGGCGGAGCGGGCGGCGGCGTACGCCGAGCAGGCGGCGCGGGTGGAGGCGGCGCTGGCCAATGGCGGGCCGGGCTCGGGGCCGGATGTGGCGCTGCGGGTAGTGGTGGACTGCTCCTTCGCGCCCAGCGCGCCGCCCAAGGAGGTGCGCGGTGGGGGTTGGGGGGTAGGAGAGGGGCTGGGCGCTGTTGTAACCTGTGCTTGGGCCCAGCAGTGGGTGTGAGGCAGGTGGGGTGGACAGGAGGCGCGCATGCGCTATGTGCGCAGGTGTAACTGTATACAGCACCAGTGCGCGTGTGTTACATGTTGCTGCCACAGGCGGGGGAAGTGCGCCAGTCCCTAAGCAAGGGCCCGCTGCCCACCGCTCACGCACCAGCCGCACATGAACACACGCACGCACGCAGATGCGGAGCCTGGTAAAGCAGCTGGAAAACGCAAACATGATCAACAAGTCCTTCCCCAAGCCCGCCTGCCTCACCGTCACTAACTGGCTCGAGCCGCTGGCGTCAGTGGCAGCCACTGCGGGCGCCAACGGCTGGCGGGTGGTGAAGCTGGAGCAGGGGCCGGCGGCGGCCTTCGGACCCGACCGGGTGAGAGAGTGCGTGCGTGCGTGCATGCGTGCGCCACGGGAGTGTCTCAAGTTTCCTTCTCATTAAACTGGTTGGTAAAACGTGAATCGCTGCAGCCCGTTGACCTGTCCGAACCCGGTGCCAGCTCCTCCTTGTGTCGTTTCAACGCCCCCGCTTTCCTTGTGGACGCAACCACACAACCGGCCTGCTCCCTGTGTGCGTGTACCGTACGCCCCTGCCTGCCCGGTTGGTGCCCAGCAGGTGGTGGTCCTCAGTCCGGACGCTGAGGAGCCGCTGGAGGCGGTGGACACGGCACACGTGTATGTGGTGGGGGGCATTGTGGACCGCACAGTGCGCAAGGGCCTCACCGTCAAGTTCGCGGTGGGTGCTGCGCTCGCGGTGCGGCTGGTGGGGCGGGGTTGAGGTGAAGGTGGGGTGGAGATGGCGCGCGAGGTGGGGTTGTAAATACCAGCCCAAACTAAACCAAATCAACTGAAACGAGCAGAGCACAGGCAGAGGCGTTAGTTGCAAGCCATAATACTTATGGGGGTGGGCACGCGTGTTGGGTAGATACGAGCAGTGCAGTGCAGTGGTGCCTGCGGTTGGGACTGGACACATGGGGACGTGGATGCGCACTGGTGGCGGGACGCTTGAGGGGCGCTTCAGGCATGACGGAATTGCAGTGCAGAGGGCGTGGCAGAAGAGGCCGTCTCACGTGGCACCCGACCCCATGGCGGCGCTCTCTGCCACCCAGCGCAGGAGACCGAGCGCGTGGCGTGCCGGCGGCTGCCCATCCGTGAGAACGCGGAGCAGCTGGGTCTGGGCAAGGGCGTCACGAAGAAGTAAGTGGGGGCAAGTTGGGGGGGGGGGGTCGCGCCGGGCTGTCTTGAAGATGCTTGCACGTCGCATGAATGCAGCCGGCTCGCCCTCGCGCACACATGCCCAGAACCTCCGTGCGCTCCCCACCCGCGAACAGCCCTGTGTTGAACATCGACGACGTGGTGCGGGCGCTGCTCGTGTTCCACGACACGGGTGAGCGCGGGTTCGTGTGTGTGTGTGTGTGTTAAAAAACGAAACGAAAGCCCGCCCAGCGCCCAGAGTGTGTGTGTGTGTGTGTGTGTGTGTGTGTGTGTGTGTGTGTGTGTGTGTGTGTGTGTGTGTGTGTGTGTGCGTGTGTGTGTGTGCGTGTGTGTGGTGGATGGTGGATGGTGGGCGCCTGCGAGGGAGAAAGGGCGCGGGACGCGTGCGGGTTATGCGGTGCGTGTGCGCGCCTATCGTGGTGGGGTCAAGCAAAGCAAGTGCGCTTGTGTGCTGAGGCGCACGCCCTGCGTGTCGCTGCGTCCTGCTGTCCGCCGCCTGCGACTCCGTAGGCGACTGGGTGAAGGCCCTGGATGTCGCCATCCCACTGCGCAAGCGCAAGCCGCAGACCATGGGCTTCACGCCGCCCGTGTCCCGCGGCGCCACACCCGGGGCCGAGGCGGAGGCGGAGGTGGAGGTGGAGGCGGAGATGGGAGCCGCGGCTGTGGACGTTGCAGGGCAACAGGAGGTGCTGCAAGGAGAGCAGCAGGCGGTGGTGGCAGACGCGGGGAGAGCGTAGCGTGGGCGGTGGGAAAGATGAGAAGGGGTCCGCGGGTCGGAACCGGACCAACCGAACTGGAAAACCAGACGCAAGGTCGACCTCGGCGTTCTTTACTAGGTTTTTGTTGCGAGGGACCAATCAAGAGTGTGACATATTGAGGGTGATGCTCTGTTTAGCCTTATCCCTCGATCGTTCGTTGTCAGCGTGTAGGCTCGCTGAGGCTGAGGTTGCCTGAACGAGGACTCGATACGGTGCATGCTTAGGAGCGGTGCCGGGTTTCTACCATAAACTGGACTGGCGTATACGAACTAACTTACGACCTGTAGCCGAGCACTTGCAGTCTGCTTACGTCGACATCTGAGTAAGCCTGCCCCGCGTAAAGTTTTCCCTCGCCAGCAGGCTCTAGACCCGCCTCGACAACCTGACGATGGCGCCCCCACCGCGACTACTGACGCCGCTGTCGCTATCTCTGGTGCTTCTGGCGCCACTGCTGCTGGTGCCGCCGCCTGCTGCGAACGCTGCCCTGCTGCCAGCAGCCGCACTCGGCACAGTGCCGTCGTCCGGGCAGGCAACAGTCCAGCAACAGCCGCTGCCTCAGCCGCACCAGCACCAGCAGGGGAGCCAGGGAAGCTTCTGGTTCCGGACCCTCCGCTCTGCGGGTGGTCTGCGGCGGCTGCTGATGCCGCCCGTGCCGCCGCAGTGCGCCTACACCGGCTTCAACATGCAGGTAGGTGCAGCGGCCCAGCGCGCGGGTGGGGTCGTATGTGGAAGCAGGGCGTGAGCTTGGGGCGTGGGCTTGGCGCGCGCGACGTGTGCGGGAAGGCGCGGGGTGTGCGGGGAACGAGCAGGGCCCGTATGGAGGCGGGATGGAGGTGCGAGAGGGCGCTGTCCATGCGGGCGGTCAGCGGCCTTAACTGGTCAACTCCTCGAGCTTGCCCGCCTCCCTTGCTTTCCCCCGAGCCCGCACGTGCCTGGCCTCTGCATCTAACCTCCTCTCCTCCTGCCCCGCCCTTCCAATTCGCCACCCATCCATCCATCCGGCCTCAACAGATGCAGTGTAACGGCGACCTGATGAACTTCACCAGTGAGCTGGTGGGCAAGCCGACCAACGACCTGGCGTCACTGGCGCCCACGGTGCGTGAGTGGAGTGGAGCGTGACGGGCACAGAGGGCCCTTGGGCGTTTGGGGGTCCGGGTCCTTCCTTTCGCTGGGAGCACACGTGCCCTAAGATTGAAAGCAGGGTGTGCGGTAAGGCACCCCTGCGGTAAGGCGGTGAATACTGTGCGGTTGGTTGCCTGCCGCATCGGCTCATGCCGTGCCGTGCCGTGCACGCCATGCCACCACCATGCATGTGTGTGCCACAATCCGCGATGCTCGACAGCCTTGTCCTTTAAACGCCGACCCCAAGCACCGACCCCACACACATCCACATCACTGCAGACACACACACACACACACACACACACACACACACATGGCCCGACGTGCCTTCTAACACACAAACCGCACAAACCTGCTGGCTGCTGCCGCCGACACGCCCGCCTGCAGCTGCCCCTGGAGCGGCTGGCGGACTACCTGGACAAGCGCACCACGCCCCCCTCTGCCCAGTGCTGCGAGGCAGCCGGCGCCTTCATAAACCTGGTGGGGGGGCGGGGTTGCGCAAGCGTGTTTAGGAAGGGAACACACAATGGGAAATAATCTTGTGCGTGTGTGTTACAACCAGATAGTGCGTGCATGTGGGCGTACTTGTTTGCAAAGAAAGCACAGGGGAAGCACCAAGGGGAAATGGCCGACACATGCGCCAGTGGCCTCTGCCACGTCTGCACTGTGCCGCAGCGCCATCCCACCTGCCTATCCACTCGCCACTCTCTCTTATACTCACCCACGCGCCGCGTTCTGCAGTACTGCCTCTGCGCCCCGGCCATGCGCGACGAGTTTGAGGAGTTTGTGCAGTGGGACCAGCTGCGGACGGGTGAGTCAGCCGTGGCAGGCGGCAGCCCGCGACAGACGTTGGTTGGGGGCTGTACCGTGGGGCTGTATCGAAATGGAGGTATCAAAGATGGAGCATTGAGTTGGAGCAGACCGCCAGCACAAGCAGCAGCCCCCGTCCGCTTTGATTGTGTAAGGCTGCGCCACGAGCACGTGCTCCTGCGTCCCAAGACCCAACCCGCCTGCTGACCTGCCATCCGCTTCCCCCTCCGACACGTTTGTTGACTGCCGCGCAGTCGCCAGCTATTTGAGCAAGAACTGTGGGCAGGTCAACCGCCCGATTCCCGTGGTTTACATGGACGACAATGTGAGTCGTGGTGTGGAGCGAGGGCTGTCCGTCCGCGTGGTGTAAAATGTGTGTGTGCAATTGCGGAAGATCCGCAAATCAGCGCACAGGGGGCACAGTAGGGTGGGCATGCCTGTAAGACATGTGTGGAGGTTCTGGGCCGGTCATCCTTTAACCGCTTCTGCTGCGCCTCGCCTGCTGTTGCCCCCGACGCCTGCCCTGCAGTGCCCGGAGCACCCAATCTAGAGAGTCGCATGGCTGCTGGCGGCCTGCTAGTCGCAAATTCACGTGTTCAGAGGCGCTGTGCATGAGGAGGCAGGCGCGCTGGAAGTTGATAGGTTGGTATCGGCGATGCTTTACAGTGCAATTGTATGTTTCTATGTTGCAGCCTGATGGGCGCGCTTGGCGGCGGTGACAAAAGGCGGTGGCAAAGGGGGTGGGGGCGCTGTATGTTGACGAACGAGGGGGAAGAGGCAAATGGCAGCAGTGGAGGTACCCGCGGGTCTGCAGTTCGAGTGTTCCGGCTTGGCAATCTGGGTAAGGCGAATTTCGGTTGCTTCATCCTTGTTAGAGTAGAATGGGTCTTGAGAGCTCCCGAGCGGGCGTCCAAGGGCTCCCAAATCCAGCAGGTTCCAGGATCCCAACTGGGCCGTCCAAGGGCTCGATCAGTCCGGCTCCAGCTCTGGGCGAAGCTGTCGAGCACAAAATGCCCCGGGCTTCTCGCGAGGTGCTAAACCTGCTTGACCCATTCAGTCCTCGCGCTCAACACTCCTCAGCACTCCTCAGCAAGACCTTCTATCCGAGCAAGCAAGCATACCCCACAAAATGGCCGTCCACTTCAGCACCAGGCCGTTGGCCGCCGCCGCAGTTGTGGTCGTCGTGGCTGCCTTTTGCGCCGGTGGCGCGAGTGCGGCGGCCGGCGGGGGCGGGGGCCGGCGCGCGCTGCTGCAGCAGGCGGCGTCACCGGCAGTGCCGCCCGAGTGCATCCAGGCGGGGCTGGCACGTAAGTCGATCCGTGGATCAGTAGAGTTGCTGTCGTGTCGGGCGGGGCCCCAATAGTAATGTGGCGCCCCGCCCCGGACACGTACGCGCCGCTCCTCGGGCCCTCAGCTGCATTCCCTTACGCTCTGCAACCTTATTACTTGTTATCACTCCCTGCCCCCTGCAGTCCAGAACTCGTGCAACAAGGAGCTGGAAGTAGCCAGCAAGGCCTTCGGCCTGGCGCCCAACACCGACGTGTCCAACATCCAGGTGCGTGCGTGCAGTCGTCGTCCCTTCAGCACCGGCGGGCACCTAGCCACTCGCCACGGGTGGCTGCCGGCTGCCGGCTGCTTGCGGCGGCGCGGCCTGCAGCAATCGAGCGACGCCCCCGCGCCCGCGCTGCCGCACACGCCCACCTGCCCACCTGCCCCACTCCCCCCTCCCACCCCGCCCCATCTGCCCATCTGCCTGCAGGTGGACACAGGCAAGCTGCGGCAGTACCTGGAGACGGCGCCGCCGCCCGGCAAGGCCTGCTGCGACGCCACTGTGACCTTCAACAACGCCGTGAGTGGTGCCGGGGGTTGGTGGGTGGGTGCGTGGGTGGGTGGGTGGGTGGGTGCCCTACTGCCTTGTGTTTACCCGATTGTCACCAGCTAGCTTGGTGCGCTCGCACGAGCTGCTGGTGCGCAGCGGGGTGCTGGTAGGCAGGTGGTGATCTGCTGCGGCAGCTCGCTGCAGCGGTGTGCGTGTCTGGGGCTCGTTGTGTGTTGGGACCTGCTGGCGAAGGCTGAGTGGCGGGTTGGGATGCACTGCGGGGTCCAGGGGAATGACCTGCAGGGTGAGCGAGTCGGTGTACTGCGTTGTTGGTTGCCCAGACGCTGTGACGGAAACAAACGCGGTGCGTGTTGCCCCTCCTTGCTCCGCAGTACTGCTCCTGCTCGCCCCCCGTGCTGGAGCTGGTCAAGGTGCGGGCGTGTGTGTGACTGTGTGTGTGACTGTATGCATGTGAATGGTATTCGGATGCTGGGTGTGGTGGTGGCGCAGGTAGCCGTGTGTCCAGAGCCGCTACACGTGGGGCAGCCCCAGGAACAGGCAGGGACGTGCACACAGGCTGGTCGGTGGGCACCGCCACCACCGCGGCGCGCACCTGTTGACTCTGTGTTTGTGTGTGTCAAGAACGAAGCGAAAGCGCTCCCGTGTGTGTGTGTGTGTGTGTGTGTGTGTGTGTGTCCATGCTGCTGGGCACCCCTCTGCCGCCCCCCCTCTCCCGCCTGCCTCACGACCCCTACGCACCTGCCGGCCGTCCACCCCACCCACCGGCCGCAGTCCTTCACCAACAACGACGTGGCGCAGTACCGCGAGGGTGAGCAGCAGCAGCAGGCGGGCAGCAGAGGGAGGGAGAGGGAGGGAAGGAGAGGGAGGGAAGGAGGGAGGGAGGAAGAGGGAGGGAGGCAGGGCGGCGGGTGGGGGAGCTGGGAGGTCAAGCGCAGCCGGGGCGTCCAGCTGGCCGGGGCGTTGTGTCGCCCGGCGCCCTCGCTTTTGGTTAGGCTCCCGCACCTCCACTTGGACTACCCACGCACACTAGCGCGCTCTCCCGCCGCTGTGCTGACCCCACGCACCTCCGCACGCGTCTCCACCTGCTGCGTCTGCTGCACCTGATGTCCGCTGCTGACTGCCGCACCTGCCTGCCCGCTGCCTGCCTGCTGCCTGCCTGCAGTGGCCAAGTATCTGGAAAAGCGCTGCAAGCCCTTGGGCTCGCCCTTCACCCTGTACATGGACGCAACGTGCCCGGCCGGCAAGAAGAAGCCATAGATAGATTGCTTGGGCGCCGCGTTGCCTCGCTCGAGGCGGGCGGGCGGGCGGGAGGTAGGGGCGGAGGGGGCAAGAGGGGGGAAGGCGGAGCGCCGTGCCGGCGCGCCAGTAGTAGGTGCGTGTTGTGCACAGGTAGGTGCTATCTTTGGTGACCCCTGTGGCGGGTCGTGGAGCGAGATGGTGTGCGCGCAACATGTGAGGTTGCTCTAAGGTAGTGGGGTGCGCGATAGATAGATGTACGTAGAATGCTGCACATGGAGGTTGCGGAGTGAAGGAAACCTGCATTCGCTGAAGGCGCCCAGTGGGCGGCGGGTGATGCGGGTAGCAATACATGGTGGTGGCGGCTGCGGCGGGGGATGGAGCGAGGGGGCGGCGGCACTCAGCATGTGCTCGCGCCGGGTCAGGTGGTGGCAGGTGGTATGTGCTGGGGACTGCGGGCGGCAGGTGCGTGGGGCCAGATTCTGCGACCAGCAACATTGTTGAGACTTGTACACAGGGGTTCCCTGCTGCTTTTATACGCACGACTTGTCTATGCATGCGTTGCAGTCAAGTGTGCCTGGAAGCCGGGGCACTTGCCCCCACGCTCCGGCGTTGGTGGGGCACTGCCCTGTGCCGTGCATGCTGTAACAACAACGTGGCAACTGCTTGTCCGAGCGCCCTGACGAAAGCTGAGGGACTCGATGGGACGAACACGGACACACGAGACCAGGACCGGTACATAGCTATCAGGATACGCATGACGGATGGGACGGGAGGAGGCGAACCGATGTGCTCGCTCCGACCAGGGTTGCTCAGCAGCAGGCGCGCTGTCAAACCGCAATCAGACAACGTTCGTTATTAATTGCTCGGCAGATCTCGCCGAGGGCCGGAGGGGACCACCTCAGTCTCAGTGTCACTGCCGGCCAGCAGGGCGGCGGGTCCCGGGCCTGCTGCAGCTGTCAAGCGCAGCGCAGTGCGTGGTGACAGCCCGGCCTCATCAGGACCTCGCTCACGCACCGCGGCGGGGCGTAGCAAGGATGTATGTTTGCAACTCAAGTCACGGGAGCCCTTACCCTTGTCTTGCGATCCCCACGGACAGCGACCCGGGCACCCACCCCACCCCACCCCACGGCAGCGCACGCAGCCCTACGGCGTCCACGCAAGCAGCAGCACCTGCAAAAGCGAGCAGTACCACGGCTGCAGCTAGCACTGCAAGCAATTTCGTAGTCATGACCCGAAAGTGCCGCTTCGCGGATAGCGACGCCGCCACTGCTGCGGATGGTGGCAGCGGCGGCGCCTCCGGCGCCAACGGCTGCAACGCCAGCCCCAGCTTCGTTGCCGGCGCCGCTGCAGCCACCGCCGCCGCAGGCGTGCTGCCAACCTCGACCTCCGCCGGGCTCGCCCGCCGTATCGGACGCAAGAACACGCCACACCCAGGCAAGCGCTCCACGGGTCTTAGCGGCGGCGCAGCCGGCGGCGGCGGCGGTGTGGGCGGCGGCGGCCGCTGGCGGCTGCGCACTGGCGCCGCGGCGGTAACGCTGCTGGTGGTGGCGGCGTCGCTGGGTGTGATCACTGCCGCCAACACACCGGTACGGAAGCTCGCTGCCAATGCGCGGGCTGCGGCGTCCAATGCGGACGAGATGGCGGCGCTGCCTTCGGAGTGCATCTCCGCTGGGTGAGTGTGAGACGACTGTGATTGAGTGGACCGTGGGGGGTGGAGAGCACCGAGCGCTAGCCCGAGCCATGCCGTAGCGTGATGTGTGAACGAAGGGAGATGATGAGGGCGGGTGTACGAGCTAGACTGTGCGTGGGTCAGCAGGTGGGTCCCGGCCTGCTGCTTCCAAGGCAACCCTGCCTGCTTCCTAGTTGCTTTACGAGTTTCTTCCTTCCTGGGCGCCCACCGCTCTGCTGCCCCGTTGCCACCATGCTTGCGCCCTCCGACCAGCAGTGCCCGAATGCCGCCCTCCTCTTCCTCTGTGCGACTGCAGGATGGATCTGCAGGCGCAATGCGCGGACGAGATGTCGTACGCCTCTGACGCCCTGGGCATTGACCCCGGGGCAGCCACGTCGCCAGGCGCCGTGCAGGTGCGGGCATGTGCATGTGCATGTGCATGTGTGTGTGTGCATGTGTGTGTGTGTGTGTGTGTGTGTGTGTGTGTGTGTGTGTGTGTTTGTCTCGGTGCTGCAGGCGGCGAGCCGGGGGAGGGGGGCGCCGGGCCGCTGGTGGGGCCCGCGTGTCGTGTTTGGAACCCAAGTGCGCAGCTAGCGGGACAAGCAGCTAGCCTGACAGGCACGCGGCCAAGGTGGGCCCGCTCGGGGCAGGGCTGCGGCGAGGAGCGCCTGCAGGGTTATGAAACCCTGTTTGCCGGAATGCGGCTGGCGCACGGCAGGCTGGCCTGAGCCCTCCTGGAGTGTGTGCCCGCCCTTCCCCCCGGCCCCCCACCCCTGTTTCTGCTGGCGCCTGCCTGCCTGCCTGCAGCTGTCTGACAAGCAGCTGAGCGCCTTCCTGGACAAGGCGGATGCGCCCTCCGTCAATTGCTGCAAGGTGGGTGGGTGGGTGGGTGGGTGGGTGGGTGGGTGGGTGGGTGGGTGGGTGGGTGGGTGGGTGGGTGGGTGGGTGTTGCGGGCATTGAGATTATTGTGCTTAGTGAGGCCAGGATTTGTGTGCGTATGTGTATGTGTGTATGTGTGCGTGTGGAGGGCGGGTGGTGGAAATGATGCAACCGAGGGGGCGGCGCACCCCATTCAATGACAGCGTGTCGTGGCATGCGGCAAGTCACTGATGCGAGCCCTTATCCCGGCGTGTGATGGCCAACACTGACACGCACGCAGGCTACTGTCAAGTTCAACAAGGCGGTGAGCGCTGACCTGGGTCCTGTCAGGGAGGTATCATGGTGGTCAGGGCGCATGCAGCCGGGAGGGCCGGCAGTGACCTGTGGGCTGGCAATTGTGGCAACCCGGGGACCCCGACCCTGCGCATGACGGCAGCTTAGCACGGAAGCACGCGCGGCTGATGCGGCCCCGCCTCACGCAACCCACCCTTTGAGCCGCCTGCCTCTGCCCCTGCCCCTGCCTTCACTCTTAACTCGCCTTCCCTCCCGCCCGCCCTCCCACTACGTACCCCTGGCAGCTCTGCTCCTGCTCGCCCGCAATGCTGGATCTGATCAAGTCCTTCACCAACAACGACGTGAACCAGTACTACATATGTGAGTGTGCACGTCACTGCAGGGAGCAGGCCTGCACAACGGACTAGCACGCTCCACGCACGCACACACTGCATGGGCACCGACTCATGCCGCCACCACCCTGCTGACCACCGCGCCCCATCCCTCTGCCGCGTGCCGGCCCGTCTCCCCACCCCGGCCCCCCTCCCAGTGAGCAAGTACTTCGAGCGCACGTGCGCCACTGTGGGCCAGCCGTACAAGTTGTACTTTGGCGACACCTGCCCCGCGAGCGCCAGCGGCACGTCCTCTGCAGGGCCTGCCAAGAAGTGAGAAGGGCAAGTGCTGAGTCCAGCGGCAATCGGGCTGGTGGCGTCACGGACGTTTCGCATCATCTTCCACATATCTTTTCATGCTAGTCGCAACAGAAGCGAAGAATACGACAGCATAGTTATGTATTGGGTGCAGGCGGCGATCGGGGGAGGTTAGGTTGCGGTGTTCGGTGGGAAGTATCCGGAGGGAGGGAAAGCTGGGCCGTGACAGGGGCGGCGAGATGGGCGGAGATATGGTGGGCCGTGAGGCCGCCCGGGCACGTCATGAAGTGTTGCATGGGTGCTTCGCTCATTGTTATACTACACGTACGTGCTGGTACTGGAAGCGAACTGTGTGCAGTTCCCCGTGTGGACCCAAACGCAAGCGCGGCAAGTCGGCAACATCTCAGGCAACATCTCGGGTTCCCACATCTCGGGCTGCCCCACGTACCATCCCGCACCCCGCGACCCCGCACCCCGGCCAACACGCTGACTCCCTGGCAACAGCTGAGGGGTGCTGTGCCCTGGTCCCAGACTGTCGCCTAGAAACCAGGCTGGACCGCTGGAGGCACCACAGCGACATGGTACGGCCCGGCGCACACAGCCCATCCTGCCCTGGTGATGGGAAGGGCCTCCTCCACCCTGCTTGTAGAGGAGAGTACTTGATCTCATAGAAAGCAGTTTCATGATTACACCTAAAATGGCTGAAGCCTCAGGTTGACTTGTGGGGCACCGCACATTCGGCTTCTAATTCGTGACTGAGGCTGACCGACTTCCTGGCGCAAAGTTGCTGCATAGTTTCTTGACTACCTAGTATCGATACAGCGGTGACCTGGGAACGGGGCTGGCGTGCCAGCTTCCGCGCGAAGCGGAGGAATGTCCGCTATCATCATCGACGGCTTTCTGCTAAAGAAGAAAAAGGATGACAAGCGCAGCTTCTTGGTAGGGAACGGATTCCAGCGTCAACCGTGTTTGCTGCAGGGTCCTGCGTGCCCCGCTGCTCACCGGCGCTTGCTCTTGCGGGTCTCCCCTGTTGCGCAGACGAGCAAGTATCAACGGAGGTACTTCGAGCTCACTTCGGACACGCTCCTGTACGCAAAGGACCCCAAGGACCTGAAAGACCTCAAGGATGGGAGCGGGGATATCGAAGTGTTCGCTATCCATGAGCTTAAGTATATCAAGAAGCTCGAGGATGAGAAACTCGAGGTGCGTGCCTCAGCTAGGCCGCACCGGCGTGCGGCTGCGTTCGGGCGAACTGGCACTTAACCCCCGGAGCAGCGTGTGGGTATTTTGGACCCTGTGTGGAGCTCGGCGCCAGTCCCCGACCATGGACGCAGGGCTCATCAGGAGTGTAGCTGGGTCATTGAGGGCCAGGAACAGGATCACCAGGGGCTGGAGTGGGCAACAGCAGCCTGTAGGCGCTGCTGTCCCTCGAGGGGGGAAGTGGCTGGCCCCCTTCCACGAATGCGGTGCTACGGCCTCCTCCACAGTGTCAGCATCACTTCAGTCCTTGAGCGCATACCGTAGTTGTGGCTGCAATGTCAAACTGCGCACCGCAGCGTCGTGCTGGCACGGTCCCGCCTGGTCCTGTTAACGTTGCGCGGTACTACACTTTCCCCCACTTTTTCCACACCCGCTTCATCCGCGTCGCCGCCACCGCCGCCGCAGATGAAGTTCCCGGAGCGCGTGCTCCGCGTTAAGGCCGAGTCTAAAGCTGACCACGAGCGCTGGTATGAGGCCATTCGGGATGCGCGGCAGAAGAAGTTGGACGGCAACAACACGCCGCAGGCCAAGCAGCTCGAGAACCTCAAGGTGCGTGGGTGGCTCGAAGTTTTCAAACTCAAAGGCCAGAGGGAGCGGGCAAACTTGAACCGGATGCATAAGAGCAAGGGTGCCGGGTGGGTGGGTAGGGGCTGATCACAAGGGATGGGGAGGCGAGCTGTCAACTGCCAGATGCGATACCTAGTGCGGACTACTGGCAATCAACCCGCAACGCAACGGCGCGACGGGCGAGGGCAACGTACCTACGCACGCAGCACAACTTCCCTTCTTAACCACACGCAAGCGCCGGGCCTTTGCAGGCGACCACCAAGCAGCAGATCCTAACGGCGCTGGAGGAGGACAGCGACGACGACGGGCCTCCCATAGGCCCCATCGGCGGCGGCGGCGGCCTGCCCACGCCCGCCCGGAAGCCGGACCTGGTCATGCCCTTGTCACCCATGGCCACGGGGCCCGGGCCGGCCAGCAACCGCCCGCCCTCGCCACGGTGCGTGCGTGGAGGCAAGGGGAGGGGGGAGGAGGGATGGGATGTGAACGCGGGCGTGGTGTGCTGCGAGCGGGGGTGGGTTGAGAGGAATGGGAAGAACGGGGGCGGGGTGGCCGCGATGCGGCTGGCTCGCGGCCAGCTGTTCGGCCCTGACGCATCCTTGGCACTGCGCCTCCCACCTCTGCCGCTGTGTGCGCAGGTCGCTGCTGGCCAACCCCAAGATGGGCACCAACATCATTCGGGCGCCGGTGCGCCAGGTGCAGCGGGAGGAGGAGGAAGAGGATCGCATCGACCCGCACCCCAAAGCGCGCAGCCGCTGGCACGACGAGGGTGAGTGCAGCAGGGCGTATGAGTGTATGACGCGTAGTTTCTGGGAAGCATTGAGTTGTGACAAGGCGATGACGGGGTGCGCGACACGGACGCAGGGCAGCCTGCCAGACGCTCGCATGCCACACCATAACCTCACTCCACATTGCGCCTGTGCTTCTTGCCCGTAGAGGAGGAGGATGCGGCAGAGGCGGCAGCGGCTGCCGGCTCGCGGCCCGGCACCACCGGCTCCACCGGCCCAGGTGCCCAGCAGCATCAGCATCAGCAGCAGCAGCAGCCTCAGTCGCGGCCCGGCACCACTGGCTCCACAGCCTCCTCACAGAACGAGCGGCTCATGCTCAACGGCGACCAGGGCCGCGCCGCCGGCAGGGGCCCGGCTTCCTCGGCAGCCGCAGCAGCGGCCGCAGCAATTGCGGGAGGGGCGGGCGCCGAGCGCGGGGAGCGGCTGCAGCTGGCGGAGGGGGCCCGGCCGGCGGGAGCGGGCGGCCCTACGCGGGGGCCGAGCGGCGTCAGCCGCACAGGTGCCGTGGGGGCCAGCGGCAATGGGGAGACGGAGTCGGTGCCTTCGCCGGGGATGTCCCGGGCGGGAAGCAAGCCGCTGAGTGCGGGCGCCAACAAGCCGCCGCCAGCTGAGAAGCTGTCACTCGGCGGCCCGCCGCCGGCGGTCAGCACCCGGCCCGGAAGCCGGGAGTCTGATGGCGCCCGTGTCAACGGGGCCGCAGCTGCACACCATGCACAGGCCCATCACCACCACGAGCAGCCCGGCACGGAAGGCAACCGCGAGGAGTGGGAGGAAGACGACTGGGATAGCAGCGACGAGGAGGGCGGGCAGCAGGGCCACCGCCAGCAGCAGCAACGCAGCTCCCAGCAGCGCACCTCCCAACAGCCTCGGCAGCAGCAGCCGGCGCCCAGCTCTAGGAACAGCGGCAGCAACCTGGCGATCGCCCGAGCGTCAGCGGAGGGGCTGCGGACCTCGCAGCCGGCGCCGTCGCTGGGCCCTGGCGGCCGCACCGGCAACGGCTCGTCGGCGAGGCCGCCTGCCAAGGCAGCCCCGGCGCCTGCGCAGCGCTACGACGACGACGAGGAGGAGGAGGAGGAGGAAGAGGAGCGTAACCCTGAGGTAAAGATGGCCAAACACGCGGCCGGCACGGACCATCTGGAGGAGAACTGGGACTCCGAAGAGGAAGAGGAGGAAGAGGCGCCGCCGCGCAAGCCCGCTGCGCCGCCTCCAGCGCGGCGGCCACAGGTCCCCGCCGCTCCCCCAGCAGGTGCGGCGCCTGCCTCGCCCGCGCGGCGGATACCCGGGCCCCCAGCCTCGGGGGCTCCCAGCTCTCCCGGGCTCGCTGGGCGGCCGCCTGTGGCGCCGCGCGGGCCTGCGCCGCCGGCTGTCAGCCGCCTGCATCCCGGTGACGAAGTTATGGCTGCGCCGGCATCGCCCGCACGCCGTGGCGCGTCTGGGGGGCCGCCGCCGCCGCCACCCCCTCAGCAGGGCTTCAAGTCCAATGTCGTGCATGACCCCGGGGTGAAGGTGGACGAGAACTTTGCGGAGGAGGACTGGGATGATGATGATGATTGAGCAAGCGGAGGGCGAGGGTGGACGGGGTGAGCCTGGAGGTAGGTAGCGGGGGACACAGAGGAGGAGCTGTAGAGAAGCTTGCCACTTCCAGGGATTGGCGGCACGCGTCACGAGCGGCTGCATGCAAGGGAATGAGGGGCATGGCGCTAAACGCGAAGGTCGGCGCGCGACACCACCGCACGCTGCAAACATGAAACTTGGGGTATTTGGTGGTGGTGCGTACACACTGGAGTGCAATACTAGATAGCGGATGCCAATGGTCGTATCTCGATGCGGGGTCAGCATTGGGTCGGAGGTCAGCGTCAACCATGCATGTCGTGGTGAGGGTAGATGGACGCACGCCGAACGCGCCCAAGAGAGGCAACAGGCCTCGACATTTCTTCATTATTCAGGTACATTTTAGCAGTTGTCGAGCGAAAGTCATGCTGCGTGCGCCAAGTTACAGTGCCCTCCACGGGTGCGACCTGCATGTTGCAGATACCGGTAAGACCGGCCAAGATGCAGAAGAAGAAGCACGGCGGTAACGCCAGCAGTCTTACGGGATCATACTTGTGTGGACAGCACATGCTGGTTGGCTGCCTGGCCAGTTTTGCATGTGTGTGTGTGTGTGTGTGTGTCTGTGTGTGTGTCTGTGGGAGCCATATTGGAGGGAACGTGACTCACATGGAACGGATAGGTGGTTAAAGGCTGCCCCGGCAAGGGCTCGGAGTCTGACGTGCTGCCGCACTTCAAGATGCTGTATGGCGTTTGTGACACGTGCCAGGCACGGACGTCAAGAAGAACACAGGCACTGTGGCGTGCATGTAATATGAGGAACCTTTACAGATTCCATACATCTCGAAGCACCACCGCCGCCTCTCCGCGACGGGCGGTGTGTACAAAGGGCAGGGACAGGGGTGGGCAGGGACGTAATCAACGACGATTCCGTTACAGTTACTCGCGAATGACGCCGTCAGGCCTTCCAGCAATTTCAAGACTGAAACACATGCGAACACTAGCCTCCAGCTCCTAACCAACAGTACCTACAAGCAGAGAAGGCACATCTTTCTTCATCTTTCTTCATTCTTCTCCGATCGTGTGGCGCCTTCTCGAAGCCCAGAACGCAGCTATCCGGCCACCTGAGCCTGAAGCAAGGCACCTGTCGTAGCTATGAGTACGGAACGCCAAAAGTAGCACCAAACGGTCACACAGCGCCGTACCCCATGCAGAGGGACTACTCTGTCGCTACGGATCGTAGAAAATATAGGTTCCCAACTACTCGCTATGCTCGTGCGAAAACCTTCAGTTCAAGTGACACAGGTCTCCCCCCTGAATTGACATCAAGGACTATGTACGTACACGCAGGGTGCGCCGCCGTGCACACCGACAGCCCTCAACACGTGGTTCTGCTCTTCCGCTGCAGCCAAGCGGACGGTGTGTCAGCTCCTATTCCTACCGACTTTCCCATAATTGATTCATTGCCTTACATTCAATTGCTCACACGAGTGACACAAGCTCCTCAGAAGGGGCACACCCAGCCCGCCGCTGTGCACAGGAAGCCGGGGCACAGGCTGCTGTACACCCGGCCCCCAATAGCGGGGTCGTCCTCGCCTCCCCCCAGCACGGCCCCCAGCACGCAGTCCATGAGCAGGTCGCGGCCTCCACGCATGGGGTCCTCCAGCAGGAAGGCCGTGTGCGTCTTGCCGGGCACAAGCACGCAGCGCACAGGGCGGGTAGCGCCGGCAGCCTGCGAGTAGGACATGTGTACGCGGTCAGCTACATAAGTCATGTGATACGGTGTGTGCCCGCATTCGAGAGTGCACATGACCACAAGTGCCACTGCCCGCCCCACCCTACCTGCAGCGCCTCCGCCAGCCGCGCACTGCCCTCACACGGCACGGTCTTGTCCGCAGTGCCGTGCACCAGCAGCACATCCGGCAGCAGCGCCGCCGCGTCGGAGCCCATGCGGCGGGCGGCCTCCAGGGGCGACAGCGCGTCGTAGGCGGGCACCCGGGTGCCACCCCTGCGAGTGCCCGCCATCGCGCCACCTGCCGCCGCACCTGCTGGCGCCTGCCCATCAGCAAGGCTGCCTGGTGCTGAGCTGCTGACGGGCGACCGCAGCAGCGGCGTCTCGCCGTGCTTGTCGGATCCTTGGGCGATGATGGCAGAGGACACAGCAGCGCTGCCGCCGCCGCCGCCCTGCTCAATGTCAGGCAGCGCCGGGGGCACCGCTGGCCCCCCAGGCGGTGGGGCGTCGCGGTCCTCAGCCGACAGCGTGGCGGCCGCCGCCACCTCCGACGCACTGACCGCCGCTGTGGTCACGATGCCCTGCACCACGCCACGGGCCGCGCCGCCTCCGCCGCCATCAGCGCTGCTCATGCCGCTGGCATCCACCGCCAGGATGCGATCCAGGAGCCCACGGAACGTGCCGCCACGGTGCGACGCCAGTCCCACCAGGTCGAACGCGCCCGACACGCCCACAAACGCCTTGATGCAGCCCGGCGACCAGGACGGAGTGGCGCCCAGCGCGGACCGCCCGCTGGCCGCCTGCTCCGCCTGGCGCAGCAGCGACAGACCCGCCAGGTGGCCGCCGGCGCTCTGGCCCACCAGCGTCACGTTGTCGGGGTCGCCGCCCAGGCGGTGCACGCGGCGCAGCACCCAGCAGATGCCGGTGTTGACGTCCTCCAGCATGTCGAGCGCGTCCCCCTGGGGGAAGTTGCGGTAGTCCAGGCACGCAACAAGCACGCCCTGCTCGCTCAGGCGGCGGCCCAGCAGCGCGCCCCAGGCCTTGTAGCCGATGGTCCACGCGCCGCCTGTATTCGACGAAATGAGTTAGGTTTAGTAAGCATAGTGACGCTACAGGCAGGCGCTGCGTGCTCGGGAAGCGCAGGGGCAAGTAGCGCCATCCCTGGGGAAGCGCACTGTTAAATGAGTGCAGACAAAGGAGGTTGCATGCCCATGCGCGCCCGTCCACGCCCATGCGCGCCCACGCGCGCACACACCAGTGACGTAGATGACAAGTGGGTACGTGGCACCCTCGGTGGTAGCCGGGGCGCCGCGGCTGCTGGGCGGGTAGTAGAGATCCAAGCGCTGGCGGGGCTGCACGGCGGGTGGGTACAGGCCGAAAGCGTCAGGAGGCAACACGCGACCGGACACCGACCGCATCAACAATCCCCGCGCATCCGCAGCCCCCACTCTGTGGGCTGGCTTCGAGCATTGAGCCTCGGTTGGCTGGGTTTGGGACTTGACTACTTGAACACCCTTCACAAACCCCGGCCAACACACACACACACACACACACACACTCTGTAATGTTTTTCTTGTGCTCTTTAACACACACTCTGTGGGCGGGCTTTCGTTTCCCTTTTATCACACACACATACACACCTTGTCGCCGTACAACACGCCGCGCACGACACACTTGTTGAAGAAGTAGTAGTATATCATCTGCGAGGCATTGGTGTTGGTGACAGGGGTCAACATGCGCAATGGGTAGTGCCGGCTGACTGCAACGTAACCGCGTAACGTGCACGCGGGACCACGCTGCAGTGCCCCGCACCCCCACCCTAGCCCCCACCCACCCATCCCGACATGCGCTATGCCTCACCCGCAGAAAGCCTGGGAGCAGCAGCATGGAGTAGACCGCTAGAGCCAACACAATGTGGATGATCTTAAACACTGCATGGGGATAGGCGAGGAGCGGCGCGTTTGGAGTCAGTTCAACCTGACACAGCGACGGGCTGGGCCAGACGTAGATACAACCCCGTGTGTCCAGACCGCGCCCATGCTCTTGTTCGCAATGCAGACCAAAGGAGAACTGTCAATGCGGGCACAGCACACTGGGTTTGTTAGACGTTTCGTCCTCCATGTGGGACAGTCCCCATTCCGGGCCCCTGCAGCAACGCTTGTTGGCCGTCACAGCCAGACGCCCGCTCTCCGTCGCTTCATTCCTCACAGCACTCACCCAGCACCACCACGTGGACAACAGCTGACAGCGCATTCCAAACCGCCCGGAAGGGGCGACACCAGCGTTGGCTTGCAGTCGCGTGCTCCCGAGTCCTGGGACCAAGCACCGGTTCAGACGAGGTGATAATGGGAACGGTCAGGTCGTCCGGGGCACCCGGCGGCCAGCGGGGCCCAACGACCTGTCCCGGGTCGTCGTCGTCCATGCGACTGCAGCTCCTTGGGCGCAGTGTCAGCTTGAGGCTTGTTGCAGCTGGAGAGCTCGACGTTAAGGCGACAAGCGACGTTGCCATGCACAGTCTCGCTGTGATGCAGATGTCCGAGCAAGCTTGTAGAGTTCTAGTCCGCAGGCCGAAGGGTGTTGCAGATAAATTATGTGTCACTCCATATGACTGGCGCTATCACAGCTTGGCAAAGTCAAGGCTTGGCGACGCAATGTCAAGGCCCCCCGCGTCACAAGTCCGGGTTAAGTAGCCGATATTGCACCAAAGTGCACAACTCCGGGCCCAGCCCAGCAGGTGCATGCGCGACTATTGGGGCCTGACTGCCCAACTGCCGCAGCCCACGCGCAATTCGTACGACTCCAGCAGCTGTGTGAACTAGTCAGGCGGGTTGAATTCTCTGATTCAGCAAAATGCCGTTTGCCCGTGCATGCCGCATCATGCGCTACTCTGTGCAACAATACAGACTCCCGCAACGCTCCGCACGGAGGTCTGCTCTGGCGTTGCGAACCGCACTGTGCTCGGCCGCACATCCCCCTAAGCCACAACCCCCCTAACTCCTGAGCCACCTAGCGTCACCTACACCGAACTCGCACAGGCGCACAGAGCCGCCTCATCCTGCCTTCAGGCACTCCCCACCTCTCCTACCAGGACTCCAGCACACCCTGCCCACATGGAACCCAAGAACGTCAATCAACATCGACCCAAGGCTACCAGACAAGAAACGGCGAGGCTACCGTACACACACATGTCGCGCGTTCTGCTCCAGGCAGCCACCTGCAGCAATGGCTGTCAGGCAGCCGCACCCCACCGACACTACTCGTTGGCGTAGTCAGCCATACCCAGTACTAACGCAATAAGCGATACCTCAAAGAAAGAATGCCGATGACCAGGATCGTGTCAGGCGAGTACAAACGTAATCAAAATGCCACTGCAAGAATAACCCGCTCTACACGAAGGGCATGCGCAGTGTAGTCACACGAAATGCCAGCTGCTCTATTTGGCATACCTCAGCGAAGCGTGCTGCTAGTCTATACCCTACACGCTCCTTTCACATGCGCTGCAGTGCCCGCCTGATGAACGTCACGCATGTCGGCTAAGTCCCCCATCTCGACCACGCACTCTGGCACTCCAACATACATAGCGGGTCAATCCGCGTATTGTAGTTCAGACGGTATGGATAGACTGCATACAGCACTCTGGCCAGCCTTGACAACTGCCCAACGGTGCCCTCAGGACGCATCAGCGTCATCGGCACGCGCCTCGGAGTGAATGACCGGCTGGCGCTCAGAACGGGCACACCCAGCCCGCCCAGTCGCACAGGAAGCCAGGGCACAGGGTACCGTAAACGTGCCTCACACCAGGCGGCGCGGCGTCTTCGGCCGACAGCACGCTCACAACCGGCTTGCCCGTGTCGCCCTCGCCCTCGCCTCCCCCTAGCACGGCCCCCAGCACGCAGTCCATGAGCAGGTCGCGGCCTCCACGCATGGGGTCCTCCAGCAGGAAGGCCGTGTGCGTCTTGCCGGGCACAAGCAAGCAGCGCACAGGACGGGTGGCGCCGGCAGTCTGCGAGTAGGGACACGTGTACGCGGTCAGCTACATAAGTTATGTGTGACGGTGTGTGCTCGCATTCAAGAGTGCACATGACCACAAGTGCCACTGCCCGCCCCACCCTACCTGCAGCGCCTCCGCCAGCCGCGCGCTGCCCTCACACGGCACGGTCTTGTCCGCAGTGCCGTGCACCAGCAGCACACCCGGCAGCAGCGCCGCCGCGTCGGAGCCCATGCGGCGGGCGGCCGCCAGGGGCGACAGCGCGTCGTAGGCAGGCTCGGCGCCGCCCTTGCAGCCGCTGGCATCGTGCCTGGTGCCCACATGCACCGCGATGGAGCCCTCGCCCGCCCCGGAACCGGCCGAAGGCTCCGAGTCACCGCCGGCTTTGCCGCTCGCGGCGCCCTTGTCGATCATGCTACCCATCCCACAGCTACTACTGCTGGTACTGTTGGTGGTGGTCACGACTGCGGCCGCGTCGGCAGGGTAGCTGCCTCCCGCACCACCCTCACTGCAGCCCGACGCCGTGCGCGAAGGCGGCGGGTGTGGCCCCGCGACGGCAACTTTCTTGCCACCGCGGGTGCTGCTAACGTCCGCGGGGGTGGTCAGTGACATAATTCGGTCCAGCAGGTTCTTGTACAGGCCGCGGCGGTGCAAGTGCTCGGCCAGCCCCACCAGGTCGAACGCGCCCGACACGCCCACAAACGCCTTGATGCAGCCCGGCGACCAGGACGGAGTGGCGCCCAGCGCGGACCGCCCGCTGGCCGCCTGCTCCGCCTGGCGCAGCAGCGACAGACCCGCCAGGTGGCCGCCAGCGCTCTGGCCCACCAGCGTCACGTTGTCAGGGTCGCCGCCCAGGCGGTGTACGCGGCGCAGCACCCAGCAAATGCCGGTGTTGACGTCCTCCAGCATGTCGAGCGCGTCCCCCTGGGGGAAGTTGCGGTAGTCCAGGCACGCCACCAGCACGCCCTGCTCGCTCAGGCGGCGGCCCAGCAGCGCGCCCCAGGCCTTGTAGCCGATGGTCCACGCGCCGCCTGCAGAGCATAATCGTACAACCAGCTTCAGCCAAACCTCACGCACAGGGCCCGTTCTACCACGTACACAGACAGGCTTCAGGTGCGAACCCACATGCCCTGTGTAACGCGATTGCTGGCATGTACATACGCGCATGCGGGCCATTGTGCATGTGCCGATGAGCACCTGCCTGTTATGTAGATGACCACTGGGACACTGCCATGTGCTGCCGTACGGCTGCTGGGCGGGTAATAGAGGTCCAGGCGCTGGCGGGGCTGCACGGCGGGTGGCAGGGATTGCGATTGTCGATAAGTGAGGGCCATATAATGCTGTGTCACCTGCGTCGTTGCGATCTGGGTTGGTCCCAGCAACGGCAACCCGTCACTCCTGTTTATGGCCTGGCCCACGCACCTTGGCGCCATACACCACACTGCGACGCACGCGAGGGCTGAAGACGTAGAACACGACCATCTATGAAGTGGAAAGCGCAATGCAACTGGTCATGCAAGCTGGTGGGCTGGCAACCTGAAAAGCAATGGACCGGGACGTATGGCACGGCGAAGCCAGCAGTGTTCCGGCGCACCTGGAGGAAGCCCGGAAGCAGCAGGGCGGCGTACAGAACCAGGCGCATCAACTGCACGAACCATTTCCAGCCTGAACAAGCGGAGCGGGGGGGAGGCGATTGCACGAGGAGTGGGAGGTGAACGCACGCGTGGAGGGCGCGCACATGAACTCCCGCAAATGTACGACCCGCGTCGGTGGTGACGCGCCCTTCCGGTCACGGCCCCACCCCGCTCTAGCACCGCCGTAGGACCCTGGCCTGGGCAGCGGGCGACTCACCCATGCCCAGGTAGGACCACAGCCTAACCGCCAGGCGCAGCAGCAGAAACGCCTCAGTGATGACACGGCGCAACAGCCCCGTCGCGTGCTCCAGCGGCGCCGTAAGGTCCAGCATTGAGCCCGGCTCGCTAGGTGGCAACGACGCGGCAGAATCGTGCGCGGGCTTGTGGCCCGCGCCATCGCCTGCTTGGTGCTGCCGGTTTGTCAGCCCGCCGTTTGAGCCGCTGTGGCCCATTTCCACACCGCTAACCATTTTAGGCGTGCTAGTGCCCCGAAATGCCATTCTGGCAGCACAGGGGGGTGGCTGGTGTAACGCGTGCCCAGCTTCCGAACCCGCGTTGACTTGAGCCCTCGCCGCGCTTTAAGCTCGTGAGCGCACTTTTTAAGCCTTATTCGTTTAGGTTGGAAGGTGAGTTAGCCTGAGCGTTCCCGAGGCGGTCCAAGGACCGGCACCAGCTGCAGCTGCGAGCAATTTCTACGCAGACGCTGGATAAGGCTGCAGTAAAGTCGTGTTGTGTTTTCTGGCGCCAAATATCTGCACATCATAAGCAGAGCGCGAACAGCGCGAGTACTGCCATCGATGGAGGGCGGTTGTGCCCTGTCATCAATGCAATGTTTCCTGCGGAACTTTAAATCGATCAACGCGTGAGACGCATATATCCGATGGCTTGCGATAACAGTTGCGACTTTAGCGATATGTCACTTGCATAATAAACCCCAGCTGCACGTTCGCGCCAACCCGGCTGCGTTTTCTAGTATGGAGGCTAACCTTGACGACCTGCTGCAAGGTGATAACATCATTCTGGATAGGCATCTAACCCCAACAGAGGGCAGAGGCAAAGCCGCACGCTCGCGCTTCCGGTATAGACCAATCCACGCGTTGTTCCGGCTTGCTTGCAGAGGCGCTCGCGGACTTTGATGATGCCAGCGCGACAACAGTAGCCCCAGCCACCGTGCAGGCGGCCGGGAGCGAGCAGCACGCGCCGGTCAGGTGAGCTAGTAGGCCGGCTTGGGACGTACGCCCACGACGTACGCCCCTCGAACACCCAAGCCACCACGGTCACCAAAACGACGAGCACTGCCCTTTCATCGCAGCATTGCGACACCCGAGGTCGACAGCTCCGCTGCCAAAGAGGAGCCAGCCAGTGCCACAGCTGCGCCAGCGGCGGCAAAGCCGGCGGGACCTAAGGGCCTGGGTCTGGGTTTGGGGCCTGCCGGCGCCGACCCTCTCGGCCGCAAGGGCCCCCGCAAGGCTGCCGGCGCTGCCCCGCCCACTGCTTCGGCGCCAGGCGAGCAGCCGGGACCTAGCGGCTCAAGTGCTGATGCGGTTAAGCCGGCTGCTGGGTTGCCGAAGAAGGCCCTCAACCCTGAAGCGCAGAAGCTGGCTGATGACCTGCTGAGCCTTATCCAGGAAGCGGGACTGGGTGAGTGCTGGTATACCAAAGTTTCCTGCTCGAGTTCGTGCATGCAACCCAAGGCTTTGAAAGCAATGGCATGGGGTTGCCATGAGCACGGGCTTGCCATGAGGCGGACGCTGCTCCTGGAGCGCACCTGGCGGCAACAGCTATGCACACCCCCCAGACATATGGCTTACCTTTTCCCTCGATTATCACACTCGGCAGGCGGCGGGCCGGATGACGCCAGCGCACTGGCTGGCGACCTGGCGGGACTGCTGGGCGGCATGGGCGGCGCAGCCAGCACCGGCGGCGCCACCGCTTCCGGGCGAGGCGCCTCGGCAGCCCCAGGGGCCGCAGAGCCAGCAGACAGCGCCGATGACGACCCGTTAGCAAAGCTGTTTGGCCGCATCCTTGGCGGCATGCCGCCGCCGGGCGCGGCCCCTGGTGGTGCGGATACGGACGCCGGGCCGCCGCCTGAGTTTGCGGCCCTACTGCAACAGATGATGGGCGCCGGCGGCCTGGGGCTGGACGGAGACGGCGGACCGGAGGCCCTGGGCATGGGCACGGCGATGGGGGGCATGCCGGCGGGCGCGCCGCCGGACCTTGCAGCGCTGCTGGGCGCCGCCGCCGCGGGCGCAGACGTGCGCGGGGCGGGGACGGCCGGCCCTTCGGGCCGGCGGCCTGGCGCTTCCGCCGGGGCAATGGACGACGACGATGCCTTGGCCTCGTCACGCCTGGCGGGCCTGGCGCAGCACACGATGAAAACGGTGTCAAAACAGGCCAAAGCGACACGTGGGCACGTGGAGGGTGGCGGCGCGGCGGCGGCACAGGGCGGCGGCGGCGTGGCGGGCGGCGCAGGCATGGGCGGGCTGGCACAGATCCTGCAGGAGCTGGGCGGGCTGGGCGCGGCCGCGGGAGGCGGCGGCGGCGGCGAGGGCGGTGAGGGCGGCGGGCAGCCGGGCGGCGTCAACATGATGGTGGACTTCATCATGCAGCACCTGCTGAGCAAGGACGTTCTGTACGGGCCGCTCAAGGTGGGGCTGAGGGTGCGCCTCATGCGGCGCTGGGAGACAGAGCCGCTTGTATCACGGGGGGCAGGTAGACTGAGGCGCTGGGGAAGTTGGGAGCTCAGGAAGCGTGCTGGTTGCTGCGCATGGTGCTGACAGCCAGGCGGCGTGTGGCCGTCGCCCCTGTGCTGTGCTGATGCTTGTTCGCCTGCCTGCTCGTTTGCTCCCTTCCTACGCTGCTCAGCCCTGCCCGGCTTCTGCGCCCCTCACTGCCATCCCGCCACTTGCACCCTTACGACGCACGACAGGAGATCCGCGACCGCTACCCGCCCTGGCTGGAGGCGCACTCGGGCAAGCTGCCCGCGGACGAGTACGGCCGCTACGTGGCGCAGTACGAGGCGGTGCAGCGCGTGTGCGAGCACTACGAGAAGGCGCCAGCTGACTACGCCAAGTTGATGGACCTCATACAGGAGGTGAGCGGGCGGCTGGAGGAGCGCGGTGCAGCCCTGGGGGGCCGGGGGCGGCCGGGGTGTGCAGTGGGCTTGCCGAGAGGGAGTTGCTGTGCGGCACAACGTGCCGGAACCCATACGATACCCAGTGCAGTGGAGTATGGTGGTCTGGGGGAAGGTGTGGGCATACGATAGCGAGGGAGGAGCGTGACATACCGTACAGAAAATGCGCAGGGCTGGGGCGGCAATGTACCGCATGCATGTGCGGTCAGAAGGGCGGGTATAGCTGTTGGCTGGGTGCGGACGCGCGGTCGGAGTCATCCCTGGGTTTGATGCACCGGTATGGATTGTTACCTGCGGTTTGATGGCATGCGTCATGGGCTATCTCCTCAGTAGAAGGGGGCACAGGCGCGGTGGCTAAAATGGGTCACTTGCGGACCGGCGACAAGGTGCAGATAGAGGAGTGGGCAGCGCAGCTACTGGGGGGGGGGGGGCGCTCTCTGACTGGCTTACGCGGGATGTAGACTACATTTCAGCTGCCACTGCGGACCAACCCCGGTTCCCCGCTGTACGCGACGATGTGTGCTGCCGCTGGCCTGTCAGCTATCACTTCTCGCTGCTTCACTATCCCTGACCCCCGAACCCCCTCTGTACCCCGAACCCCCCCTTCTGCTGGCTGCTTGCTGCAGATGCAAACGTATGGCGACCCGCCCGGAGACATTGTGGAGGAGATGACGGGTGGTGCTGGCCGTGACCTCACCAGCGCGCTGGCGAATGCTGACGCTGACGAGGGCCCCTCGCAGCCCTCGCTGGAGGAGCTGAACGGCCAGCTGAACAACTGCAAGATGCAGTAAAGAAGCCGATACCATCACTGTAATTCCTTACACTCGCCTCGGGTGCCGGGGTGGTCAGCACTTGACGCCCCCGCTCCTCACACCATCGACACGCGTGCCGTGTCCCCTTCTTCTAAAACTAGTTCCCCTTTTCGGCTGGCCTTCCGGCCCCATGGTACTAAGACCCAACCCGTGCCGCCTCCTCCTTGCCACAAGACATCATGTCCATATCAGCCGGCTGCTTGCAGCGACGAGCAACTGGAAAATGCTCCCCAAAATTCGCTGCTCAGCTTGCAGCTCGGCTTGCAGCCGTGTCCCCCCGGTCTGCTCCAATACCAGCTCCTGCCATCACGCCTTTGCAGCACCACGGCTGCTCCAGACCGACCGCCAAGCGGTGTCGGCTGGTGGCCACCACAAATTGCCGCGCCTCCGCTGCTCGCCACGAGCGCCAGCGCTGGCGACTGCTACCAAACCAACATTTGGATAACTGTATGGCTCCAACGACGCCGCCAGAAGCGCTTAATCCGCCTTGCGCAGCACCTCGGTGACCGAGAAGCGCTTGGTCTTGCTCAGGGGGCGGGTGCCGTCCAGGCGCACAAAGTCGCCAACGCGCAGAGCACCAGACTCGTCGTGAGCCATGTAGCGCTTGGTGACCTTCTTGCGCTTCTGGTAAGTGACATCGGTGGCCAGGCGCTCAGCCTCCACCACCACAGTCTTGTTCATCTTGGTGCTGACCACCACACCCTTAACCTCCTGCACAGCGCGCACGGTAACAGCGCTGCGACGGCTCACAGCCGCGGGCCGGAAGGCAGAAGTGCGCATCGTAGCAGACTGCATTTTTGTGGCTTTGAGATAAACAAGAGTGCAGTGATGTGTTGAGCTACCTATGACGATAGGAACGTAAGGGAGGAGACAATTGAGCAAGGAGTTGCAGAACCCACATCAAACGGGGTGCATTGGTCGGCCGCGCTCCGCTCGACACAAGCTCCAGCAATGCATGTTACGGATCAATTCGTTGCATATATTTTCAAGTCGTTCAAGGGGCCGTTCGCGGCGCACGTCGGCGGAGCACCCCACGCCTGGCCGCTCTGGTCACCACCACGGCGCCAGGGCTACCTCCTTCCTCCAGGTCGCCATCAGCGCGGCACAGGCGCCCGCACGTAGACACCTTCACTTATGGTCCTAGTAACGCAGCTACGCACATGTGGCACATATGGCTTGGCTCGCTGACTTGACAGACTGCTGAAGTCTGCTGAAGTCTGCCAATGACGAGTGTGGTGGGAACGAATGCGTACGTAGACCAGAGCGGACGGCGGAGTGGGCTTGCAGGCGGCACGAGCCACTATGGAGCTGCGTAGCCTGTGGAGGTCTGAAGTGCCGCAGGCTTACGGTACACAGAAGCGATGGGAACAGGGTAAGAGGCAGCCCACAGTCGTGCTGTGCCCGATGCCAATGACCTTGTAACAGTGTGTGCTGCTATTTGTCTTTGCGAACGGTGCGTTGGGGCATCCATGGCCAGGGGCGCTGGGGTGAGGTGGGGTTGGGGAAATGTGGGTGGTGCCTTGGGGGAGAGGGGCGTGGCTGGGGCTGACCATGGATCCAGGTTGGAATCGTTCATTTGTGCGTGCCGTTCCCGGTTTGACGAGGGTGCGGGGCTGAGCTGCGGGCATGCGGGGGGAACTCCGCGCGCGACCACGCAATTTCACAGGGTGTTGGCCCAGCCACTAATAGCACATGAATACGTAATACCTCGCCCCGGTCAGCGGTCCGGGAGGTGCTGCGCATGCCAGCATCCGCAGTACCGTTGATCAAACGTATGTTACGACTCTGGCACTCAGTCCAACTAAGACTTCAGTCGCCATTACTGTACGAGCCTCCTGTCACCTCAGCTCTACGCCACTAAGGGCCACTACCTGTACACGCCTCCTCTCGTGCTCAGCAGTATAACATTGAGTCCCATGTCAGTTGACTCCCTTAAGGCACGCCCCATGGCTCGCATGGCGGTCCGCTAGTGCCTTGGGTCGGGAGGCCACAGCAGAGGCAAAGCAGGGTGTGTGAGCGTCGACCGCGGCGACGGGGAATAACAAGCTCTCAAGGTTGGCATAGCACGCGATAGTTGTAAGGCGACTCTGCTGCGGGGTCGCCTGGGTGTTTGCCGAGCGCTTGCATGCCATGGCTTGGCCATGACATTCCCGCTTGCCGTTGGATACTTTTAGGGTGTATGGTGTGTATGCAATGTGTTCACACGAAACGTTTGGCCTGAAGTGCTGCCAGGGACTGTTTTAATTAACCGGTCCTAATATGGTTTGCTGAATCCACGCAGTTCGAATAACAATAACATTAGTCAGTTACGCAAACTACGAAGCTGACTTTGTAGCCCTTATGATAATTGCGGAGGTCGACGGCGCCCATGCAGCGCTTGCCGAGCGCTTGCATGCTGTCGCTAGCACTGACGCGGATTCGAAAACTTGGCCTATGTGATACGGTCTATCCGATGCAGTGCTGCCCACGCCGCGAAATGCAGCCAGTTATTTGCGGAGGTCGACGGCGCCCATGCAGCGCTTGCCGAGCGCTTGCAGTTCGTCGCTAGCGGTGTCGCATGGCGGCCAACGTGGCCTATGTGACACGGTGTATCCCATGAAGTTGTGCCCGCGCCACAAGACGCGCTGTGCAGAAATCGTAGCAAAACTACTGACGCACGACCCGGGGTCGGTTTCCATGTCGAAATCGTCCATAAACCTTTGGCAGCATAAAGACTGGCCAGCTGGGCAAGGTGGCACCAGCCAGTGGCCCAGCTAATACCGTACACTTAAAGCTGGCCCAGCTACCGTAATACGGTACCGTACACTCACTACACTGAAAGCCCGACAAGCACGCCTGCTGCGAACAGGAGATCACTAGTCTTGCTGAATGGATCGCCTAGTGCTCACGACCTTCAGCCACCGTGCAGGCTGCTCGCACCTGCCCGACCTCCTCGGCACCTCCTCCATCCTTGGGGTACAGCCACACACCTTAGGCCATACGTCTGGCCTACCCCAAGGCGCGTAGCTGTGTGCAGCCCTCTCTCCACCGCCTCCTATTCTGCAAGATCCCCTCTCCCTCAGTCCAGCTCCAGCGCCTTGACCGCCATAGCCAGCGCGCCCTCCTTGGTCTTGTTGCCGCCGATGAAGCCGCCCGCGTGCACGAACACGCAGCCTGGGATGCCGGACAGCTCGCTCAGCGCGTCATCGCGAACACCGCGCCAGGCAGCCGGCAGCGAGCGCCGGTTCTCAAAGCTGCCCGGGCCCACACTCACGCACTGCGTTGTGTTGTTGTTTCAGCAAGAAAGGCGAGGCGGTTGGCGAGAAGGCGACAAGAGCCAAAGACAAGCAGGTTGACGCCAAGAGGGATCCGTCGGTTGGGGCCAATGACCGCTTGCGGAAATGCACTCGCGGACCAGCTCGCCTCCTGCCCGGTCACGGTCCTACTGCGGTACGGTACCCGCAACCCATGCACCCCCGCCTGCGCGCGCGGCCCCCGCCCTGCCGCACACCTGCACGCGGTAGGACTTGTCGCGGTCGTCCTGGTAGACGCAGTACAGCACCTCGCCCACACAGCCCGACTCGCGCTCCAGGTCGTACAGGTGGTCCTTCCAAGGGCAGTACTGCGGGGAGCGGGATGCGGGGAGGGGGGGCGGGGGGGATGTGTGCCGTGTGCTGTGTTGGGCCGTGTTCGAAACGAAACGAAGGCCGTGTGCGCCAGTGCGTGAGACAGGTGCGGAGCAAGATGCGTGACCATGCGGGTCTATGCAGGCGTCCGTAGGAAGCACAGGCACGTGACATTTAAGCGAAGCGCAAACAAGAGGGGCAGTGAACGCCCTGACCAGCTTGTCGCCTCCCACCCCACCGGGCCTACACATCTCTCCGCTCCACTCCACCCCACTCCTCTCACCTCCAGCAGGAGAATGATCTTGCCGCTGGGGTGCACGCTGTGCCGCGCCGCCAACGACTCCGCCACGGGCCGGCGGCCGGGCAGCCAGCCGCGCGCCACCCAGTCCACTGCCTCGCTGAACTCGCGGCCCGTCAGCTCCACCGCCTTCAGGAACTGCGAGGCCAGAGCGCCCGTGAGGGCAGGTTGCTGAGTGGCAGGCTGATGATTGAGAAGCCACCGGCAAGCCCCACAGGCTCCTTCAGCCATAAACTCGACCTCCGCCCACGCCCATGCCTTACACCGTGTGCCCACACCCTTGCCAGCACCCAGCACGCCAGTTAACTACAGTGAAATGCCGCATCCCGCCCACACTCCCCCTCTCCCGCCCCCGCACCTGCACCTGCCCCCGCCCACACTCCCCCGCCCCCGCCCCCGCACCTGCACCCGCCCCCGCCCACACTCCCCCGCACCCGCATATGCACACGACCCCGCCCACACTCCCCCGCCCCCGCACTTGCACCCGCGCCCGCCCACACTCCCCCGCACCCGCACCTGCACACGACCCCGCCCACACTCCCCCGCACCCGCATATGCACCCGCCCCCGCCCACACTCCCCCGCACCCGAACCTGCATCCGCCCCCGCCCATTCTCCCCCCGCACCCCTCAACCGCACCTGCTGGTACAGGGTGGCGTCGTCGCTGGGCTGATTCCAGCGGGGGTTGAGCGAGGCCACACGGGCGCCCAGCGTCGTGTTGTTCACGTACAGCGGCGCCGTACCTGAGGCAGTGCGTGTGCGTGTACGTGTTACCCGCATGCCACTGAATGCAGGTGCTATGTGATGTACAATTGCAGCGGGCTTACCAAGAGTGCGCTGGTTGGTGGGCACATAAGCGGGCTGCTTTCAGTGCGCCGTCTGGGTGTCTACATGTAACACGCATGAAAGGACCGGGGGCCCAGCCAGACCCAAGCCCCAGCCCCAGCCCCAACCTCCTCCGCACCCTTTCCCCCACCCTTCCTCACCCGACGGCACCGTGTACTGGCCCACGCCGTTGTCCACGGCGTCCACCGCCTCAATGAAGTTGCGGTACACCTGTGTGTGTACCGCAGCACACACCCAGCGCACACGCGTGTCAGCGCCGCTGCCTCCAGTAGCCGTGGCGTGCAGGCCATGCAATGTACCTGCCCTTCCATCTTTACATTGAGAGTTCTACCTCTGTCCGCGTCTGCCTGCTACCCCAGCGTTTACGGTCTTTCCCCTACCCCAATCGGCCAGCTCTGTTCCTCCTCCCTCTGCCCCCTGACCTGCAGGTACACGGTCTCCAGCTCGGGGTGGTCTAGCGGCCAGCCCAGCAGGCCCTGCGAGAGCGTGTGCGCGCGAGGGCGTGTACGTGTTTGCAGGCGCGACAACGCAGGAGGTGGATTGATCGCGTTGCGAATGCACACGGATTCTACTGCCACTCCGCACGCCACCAGCAGCTTTGCCCTCTCCACGCCAGTCGCCGCCACCGCTACGCCCGCAGCTCCGCGCTGGGGCAAGATCGCGCCGCAGCTCCCTCCTCCAGCCGCTCCACTGTACATCAACCGCCCACGGCCCCACCCGCCGCTCTCACCGCCAGCACCTCCCGGCCGAAGTGCCTGTATACTAGGCCTGCTGAGCTGAGGCGGGTGGTCTCGAAGCCGTGCCCGAACTTCTCTGTGAACTCGCGCTGGTGGTGGTCCAGCCGCAGCCGCGGGAAGTCGTACTCGCCTGCGGGGCGTGGCCGGGAGGTGAGGGGGTTCAGACGGGTTGTGGCGGCTGTGGATAGCGCCTGGCTTCTTGTGGGCCCCGTTAGTATCGCAACGGCAACTCCAGCCCTT
Organism: Chlamydomonas reinhardtii; assembly: GCF_000002595.2. Lineage (NCBI taxonomy): Eukaryota > Viridiplantae > Chlorophyta > Chlorophyceae > Chlamydomonadales > Chlamydomonadaceae > Chlamydomonas > Chlamydomonas reinhardtii. The sequence continues at coordinate 6,807,812 of NC_057005.1, read as the reverse complement.
TGGGAATGCCAGCCCCTTGGGAATGCCAGTTTTTTCGGGCCGTGTGCTTCCCGTGCGCCCAATCCTTTTGGGCGTGGGGCCTGGTTACAGGTCGTCACGAGTCCTGCCTGGCGCTGAGCCCAACCCTGCCCCACCGGCTGAGGAGTACCCCTTGCCAATCCCTCGCGCTGCCGCTCATCGCTCACCGCCCACATCAATAACGACGTCCAGGTCCTTCAGGACCTCTGGGTCACGCGTCCGCACGATCTCCGCGTCCTTGAAGCGGGGTGTCTGCCTCAGCAGCCAGCACCCCAGCGCCTCATCGCAGTGGAACGTCCCACTGTGCGTGCCGATTTTCACCATGGCGCGCTTCGTTCCGGCAGCAAGGGCGGCCGCACTCATGCGCAGAGCTTGCCCGCGTTGAGCTGATTGATACAAGTCAGGCTGTGCAGACCTGTCCTGGTATCTAGGCTTGGAATATAAGTCGCTAGCAGGAAAAACACGAAGAAGCCCGCTCGACAGCTCGCGGCGGTTCACGCACGCAGTTTTAATATGCCTCTGGACTGCGCGCATAATCTACTGTATGAGAAGAACTATGACGCGAGTGTGTTTGGCGGTAAGTCCCGAAATGCCATGCAGCAGGCCATGCACTCTCTGCAAGCCTCTACTAGCGCAAAGCCTCGTAGTCCTTGCGCCATAGGCTTTCTGCATATACTTGCTGTTCCCTAAATCTTTAGTAATTCAACTTCGCCGTTATTCAAAATGGGCCTGAAGGCAAGTTCCGCATGCGGGTGTTATATGAGGAGGCCCCTGAACGCACGCGAAAGAGGGCACCGAGTCAAGTATTGTGGTGCAAATCAATGAATGCCTCGTAGCTGGGGGAGAGCGGTTTCCCTGCTTTTGGTGGGTCATTTCCCCTCCTGGGATCTCTGCGGTGACAACAGGAGGACTTCGACGCGGCGGCCAAGGAGGCAACCGACAACCTCCCCAACACCCTCAGCAATGACGAGAAGCTGGAGCTGTACGCGCTGTTCAAGCAGGCCAACGAGGTGTGACGGGGCCTGGACGCCAGGGGTCGGGTGAAGATGGGCTGGTCGGTGGAAACCGGCACGCAAGCGCGCGTGCGTGTCGTCGCCTGAGTGTCGGCCTCTGCTCAGCCGGCGAATACTCGTGTCTGCAGATATCTGGAAATTGACTGCACACAGAATTGTGTCAGCCTCCACAGAAGGCGGGGGGGGTGGGCGGGAGCTGACGTGGACAGGGGGGTAGGGCGCTGGGCCTCGGTCACCTGCGGCGTGCCAGGTGTGGTTGTGGCTGGGTCTGTGCTCGAGTAGGGCCGCTGGGAGCTAGGGCTGGGACTGGGTGAGGTGCTCAGGTGATGGCATGGTGCGGTGCGGGCAGGCCTTGGAGCTAACAGCAGCCGGACACCATGCGGCGCCTGGAAGCCACCCGCTGCCGCTTGAGCCCGCACCTGGTGCCGTCCTTGGCCTCTGCTTCTGCTGCCAGTGCTGTTGGTGCTGACCCTGTCTGACCACCTGTCCCTGCTCCCCGTGTCCCTGCCAGGGTGACTGCAACACCGCCCAGCCCGGCATCTTTGACCCCAAGGGCCGCGCCAAGTGGAGCGCCTGGAACGCGAAGAAGGGTGAGCGAGGGGCCGTCACGGGCGCAGCCGGGCCCAAAGCGCCCGTTGCATGACACGGTAGTAAGCTTGCAAGCAGCGGTGCGCTAGTGTCGTTGCATGCTGGACGGAGGCCCTCATCAGGGCCACGCACTCTCGCCGCCTGCTGCTACCCCGATGCCTAGGCTGCCCGCACGCCTGCGTACTCCCACCGCATTCCAACGCCGTGCACCCTCGCGTGCCTGCCCTGTGCCGGGCGCAGGCCTGGGCAAGGAGGAGGCAATGCAGAAGTACATCGAGTGAGTGCGGTGCCGGACCGGTGGGAAGGATAGGAGGAAGGGAGGGAGGGAGGGAGGGAGCGAGGGAGGGAACGCATCGAAAGATTTGATTGGGTGCTGCGACCAAGGACTTCGCCTTGTGCGAGGCCCCTTGGGCAAAGGAACTGTACCCTACGTTTGGAGCTGCCTTTACTCCGTGCTGCCCCGCTTCTCCTCTCCACAGCTACGTTGCCTCCCTCAAGGCCAAGCACGGTACCAAGTAGATTGAAGCAGGATGATACAGATGTGGATTGTTGGGGCTGACTGAAGCAGGTGGTGCTGCTGACGCCGGGAGGAGGCGGATGGGGCGGCGGTCGCATGCGCCGGAGTCAGCGGCTGCACGCAGCTCCGCGGCGGCGTGGGTTGTGTTGCGAGTCGGTGCCAGAATGTGTTTGAGAGCGGCACGCTACACTAAACATGTGAGTTTATTCAGTTTAGGCAAAGAGAACAGGCGATTGATTGTGTTGGGAGTGTAACGCCTTTGGAGGCCCAAGGGCCCTCGGCTTTCGAGTTCCTGAGCGAGCAAATTGAGCACACGGAACATGTCACTTCTAGCAGCAGTAGCAGCGGTAACAAGCGCGCGAGACAAACGAGGCAGCAGCTGCAGGGCAGGCAGGCGCTGCGCGACGGCGGTGGGTCGCTTGACGCTGGTGGCGGCATTCGCTATGGCGCTCCTGGCAGTCGCTGTGGCCAACAGCGGCACAAATGACCGCAGGCGTGTAATGCAGTCAGCGGGTGGGGGCCAGCAAGTTCGGACCGTTGGTCAAGGGAAAGGCCCATCGGCAGCAACAGCAGGCGGCGTGCAAGCAGAAGCGGTGCCTGGCAGCGACGCCAGCAGCAGGCAGCAGACGCAAGGTCAGCAGCAGTCGGTGGCTGAGGCACAGGCCGCGGGCGGGGACGCCGGGCAGACGCAGGAGGAGGAGTATGAGGACGTGCGGTGGCTCGAGGTGGGTACCGGCGTGGTGGGACACTGTGGGCAGCGGGGTGCTGTACCGCGGGGCGAGGTAGGGAGGAGCACGCGTGGAGAGGGAGGGGTGTCCGGCCGTGTGGCGCATGCCTGGCTACGGTGCAGTGCATCGGCACCGTACACACGGTGATGCATGAAAGCAAAGAAGACATACGCATCATCACCATCATGGTTTCGTGTGCGATCGTCTGCATGCTGTGCACGGCATGTGGTTGCAGGACATGATGCGGGCTCGGGACGAGGAGGCGGCTGCCGGCGATGCTGCCAAGCCAGACGCGCTCGGCCTGGACGACACGCCGCCGCTGGCCCGGCAGCCAGACCGCGGCGGCAACGGCACCCGGTGGGGCCGTCCCGCCGCACCTATCCCTGCTGTTGCCAGTGGCGCCAGCGGTGGGCGAGAGGCTGCTGACGGTAGTGGTGATGAGGCCGGGCCGCGCCTGTCCATCTGGTCCAGCCTGCACGCGGCTGCAGCGGCGGACACACCTGGCAGCAGCGCTGGCAGCGGCCGCGACGGCGCACAGACGGCGGCGGCGGCATTCGTGGCTGCGGCACTGGGGCTGCCGGATGGTGCGGACGCAGACACACTGCAGGCTGTCGTGGAGGCGGCAGCGAGGGAGCATGGGGAGGTGGCGGAGCAGGGTCAGGACGAAGAGGTGGAGTTGTGGCCGCAAGCGGCCGCCCAGCCTGCCCCGGCAATGCGGGAGGGACCCAACAGCTACACGAGCCACGGCCCTGGATTCCGGTCGGACGCGTCAGCAGCACTTGCAAGACCTCCAGCTGGCGCGGCGGAAGGTCCTGGTAGGAGTGGCATGCACGGCACGGGGGCGTATGCGGCTGCCGCTTCGGCAGCGCCACCGGCGCAGCCCCAGCCCCCGTTGGATGGCAATGCTTCCGCTGCTCCTAGCGAACCTGCGCCGCTAAAGTGAGGCGTCTGGGTAGCTAGGTGTTGCGGGGTGCCGTCGGAACGCTCCCCATTTGCGCACCTGCTCAGACAAGCATGCCGTGAGACCCAAGGCGCCCTGTGTACAATCCGCCAGCACCCCCCTGGCTAACTACCTTCTCCCCCGCGCCGCCCCCTGCCTCCACTCGGGCTCTGGCTACCCGGTACAACTCCCGGCGGTGCTTAGCTTCCCTGTGTGGTGGATGGCTCCCTTCTGGAGTGGCAGTGGCTACTCAAGTGAGGCCATCAACTACGTGCTGTCACTCACACGCGCACGCCAGGTGAGGGGCAGGGCCGGGCAGGGCGGCAAGTGGGCGGCGGGAGGGGCCCTTGACCATGGCTGTTGTCGCTTGAAAGCCCAATCACTGTCCGTGCCACGTGCGATGTGCGCCCCTGCCGTGCCGTCACGTCTCTGGGCCCGCGCGCGCTGCTCCAGGTGCGGCCCCAGGACGTGTGGGTCGGGCATCACGGTGACGTGTACCGAGACAAGGTGGTGGCGGCCATGGCCCCAGAGGACAGGAGGTGCGGGGGGAGGCGGCGGGCAGTCGGGGTGCCGAGCTGCTTGTGCGTGTGCTGCGTGTGTCCGAGCTATTACATGACTCGCTGCGGTATCCGCTGGCCGCTCACGTCACCTGAACGCCGCCGCCCACCCTGGCCCCTGCTTCGTGCCACTGCTTCGCCGCGACCCGGGGCGCCCTCAGCGAGCTGCAGGCCCTGGAGGCGCAGGCGGGCGGCCTGCACAGCCCATCGCCACTGCACCCGCCCGTGCCGCGGGCGGCGGTGGTGGTGTGCCACTCGCTGCCGACCAACTGGCACCTGCCGGAGCCGACCGCGGGCGCAGACGACCAGTGCCCGCCCGCCGCGGTGAAGGCCGGATACGTGTACCTGGTGGGACGGACCATGTTTGAGACGGACCGGTGAGTGGGGGCTGGCTGCTGAAGCCACGTACCGAAACGGGCCATGCAAGCATCGGCGGCCAGCGGCGGACCCTGCAGATGTGGCTGCACTGCCAACCTTCTGTGTTCTCACCCCCGGCAGCCTGCCTCGCGCCTTCGTGTCGCGCTGCAACTCCATGAACGAGGTGTGGGTGCCCAGCGCCTGGGCGGTGGAGGTGTTCGCGGGCAGCGGCGTGGACCCAGCCAAGCTGGTGGTGCTGCCCGAGGGCATCAACACCACCTGGTGAGGGGCCGCAGGGCCGCGGTTGGGGACCTGTGCATGTGGAGCTTTGCGTGCGTGCATACGCGTGTGCGTGGCAACGTCGACAGGTGGGCAGGTGGGCACAGAGCGTCCGTGTAGCCTATCTGGGTCCAGTACGGTTTGGCCGACTGGCCTCTCAGGGCTCCCACGTGCCGCTGTGTCGCCATGCACTGCCGCAGGTACGACCCGGGGCTGTACGAGCCCATGCCGCTGCCCCAGGGGTCGGAGCTGGTGTTTGGGGAGCCGCCGCCGCCGCCGCCGGCCGCCGCCGCCGGCCAGGATGCGCCGCGCCCCTATCGGTGAGAGACTTACTCGCACATCACGTTGCCTCGTGCCCGAACACACTCTCACACGGTATCGGTAATGGTAGTACTGACCTCGTTTCGGAATTCGGAGCCGTGCTGAACACGTCCATGCGGCCCCTGCTGCCCGACCCCCACACTGCAGGCTGCTAAGCGCCTTCAAGTGGGAGCCGCGCAAGGGCTGGGACGTGTTGCTGGAGGCATACCTCACAGAGTTCACAGCGCAGGTGGGGCTGACGGGAGGGTGGGGTAGGGGCCGCAGCATTACAGTGCACTGTGGGCCGTGGCAGGACCAGCGAAAGTTTGGCCCCTCCTCTGGTCCCCTTTGGTCCCCTCCGTGACTGCGCTCTTCAACGGCTGAAGCAACCCTCAAGCGCGGCACGTCCGTGCGTCCGTACGTTCGTACGACCGCAGGACGACGTGGAGCTGTACATCATTACAAAGCCCTTCGTGGGGAATGGCGACTTCAAGCAACACATGCACAAGTGAGTGGCTGCGGCACAGTGGGGCTGTGGGGCAGTTCTGTCCCCCCCCCGCCCGCCCCCCCTGCACCCGGCCCGGCGCACGCAGTCGGGGGCGTTGGTTGGTGCTGTTCTGCGGTGGCGGCTGCAGGTGGGATCTCACACTGCCGTTGTCGTTGCGCCATACAGTTGGCTGAAGCGGGCTCAGCGGCGGCTGGGGCTACCGGCGGACGTGCTGAGTGCTGCCGGGCGGCTGCCGCGGCTATACGTCATCTCGCACCACATCTCTGATGCCGACTTTCCCAGATACTACAAGGTGTGAGCGCGTAACCCTACTCGCGCCCCTGCTGACGCACTCCGGTGACGTTGCCATACACAGCACGCCACAAGCACTGACTTGGCGGCATCCCCGTAGTGCTCCATCGCGCCTCACCGCCGCACAACACAAGTCTCACGCGCCCTCTTACCTCCTTCCACACTTCTTTCCTCGCATTTTCCCTCTTCCACCATCCGGCCCCAGGCCGCGGACGCGTTCGTGCTGCCCAGTCGCGGCGAGGGCTGGGGGCGGCCGCACGTGGAGGCGATGTCCATGGGTCTGCCGCTGCTGGCCACCAACTGGAGCGGCATCACCGCCTACCTGGACGACAGCGTGGGCTACCCCATAGCCGTGGAGCGACTCATCACGGTGGGGTTCAGGGGAGGCGGGGCGTGACGTTGCAGGGCGGCGCCGTGCTGCACTGTGGAGTTTGGTGTGCAAGTTTGCCCATGACCATGTGCATGGTTTGTGTGTATGTGTGTGTGTGTGTGTGTGTATGTGTGCGTAGGCTTGGTGGTATATGGGAACGCTGAGGCAGCATGCTACGCTTGTACTGGACTCCATACGCCGTACCCGGCTCTCTGCATGCTTGTCGCGACCGGCTGCAGGTTGCGGACAACAGCGTGTGGTGGTTTCGCGGGCTCAAGTGGGCGCAGCCTAGTGTCAAGCACACACGGCAGCTGATGCGACGCGTGTTCAGGTGGGGGCAGGTGGCGGTGACACGGTACTTGCCCGCTCCTCGAGGTAGACGGGCGCCTAGCTACCCAACCTCAACCCCATTGTGAAGTGGTGAAGTAGTGTCCCCGCGCCCCTGCCGCTAGATGCACTCCCACCCTTACCGTAGCATCTGCGTGCCGTTCCGCCGCCTACCCGCTTGCCCCCCCCCCTTCGTGTGCTGCAGTCATCGCGAGGAGGCCCGCGCCAAGGGTGCGGCGGCTCGGCGCCGCATGGTGGAGCGCTACAGCCCCGAGGTGCTGGCTCAGGAGCTGGCAGCGCACCTGCGCCGCATCGATGCCCTTATACCGGCACTGCCGCCGCCAGTGTAGGCAGAGAGCTGCAGCAGCAGGGACGGCGGGGTACAAGGCGCGTGGCCGTGGCCGCATACGGGAGGCCTAGGGCACTGGGAGGAGGGGATGGGGAGGGGGTAGCCGTCCCGCCGAGACGCGCCATGCGATGTTGCAGTGTGCGAGGCGGTGGTGGTGGGCAGCTACGTAAGCAAGCCTGTGTGTACATTGGAGGGTGTGGTCGTGTGGAGGCATTGTTGTTCACGTGACCTGTAGACAGAGGGAAGACGACAGAAGAAGGCTGCTTGTTCAATCAAAGTCGGGGGAGGCCAGCAGGCGCGGGCGTCGGGAATGTGAGTGCGAGTCGTAAGGTGGGGGCGGCGATGGGCGAGGCGGTGGGAAGACGTGAAACCGCCCACGACCATGCAAGCCCCGCTCGGTAAACCACGTTAGGTTTTTCGCTTTCCTGTACTCGAACTGCTTGCGACTTGGTAGCTACACTCTTCTCTTCACAACACATTCTGCGTAGTCAACACTTTCTCAAGACTCGCTTGCGTTTCATACAAACCTGCCCTTTGTCTTATCTTGTCAGTTCTATAGCACTCTAAGCTCCTAGCCTGGAATATTTGACCGAAGAGCAGTGTCGACTGCGCTGGCGAGCTGACCCAGTTTTCTCTCTGGCGCTTGGAGCAGATGGCAATGCCCATGCCATCCAATTCACTAGTTCTAGAGGACTTGACACAGGCAAGTGGCTTTCTGTGCAATCACACGCATTTGCATGCGCCTGGCCGAGCACCTGGTAACCGCGCTAGCATAATGCTCTTCTTTCACCCTTGCAGGGGTTAAATGAATGGCGAAACATTCAGGTGGGCAGCTCTGGCGCGAGGTTCCTTCCTGGAGGGCCGGGGCACTGTACTCGGCACGTCAGCGGCACGTCGTCCGGGGGGCGCTGCGGCCGGGGTGGATATTGGCAGCTGGGGATGTTGCAACCTCATGGACGGGAAGGGTGGCATGCTGTGGTATTCGTGCGGGCCCGCTACCTGCCTGGAATGGCTGAGACGCGTCTCAGACACGAACGTTTTTTGGGGGGGCATGGGTGGTACGAGTAGGCTTGGCAGGTGGAAGACATACCTCGCAGCCGGGGGGTGCAAGCGGCTTCGTGCTCGCCCGTTCCTTGCCTGTTTGGCGTGTGGAGTGAGCTACTCCTGACGCTCGCAACCAGGGGCGGGATGTGCCTGTACTGACGCCTGTTGTGCCCCTCATACAATGCACGCTCACTGCGCCTCTCCACCCCAGGACATCGTGCGCCTCACGTTTAAAGCCTTTCATGACGTGCTCAGAGCACAAGGAGATGCCATAAAGGTGCGGCCTGGTATGCGTGCTCAGGATTGTGTGTAGAAGGGGCTGATACGGCAGGGGCATGGTCGGCAAAAGCCCAGCGCGTTGCCATCTTTGCAGCGCGGACTTGACTGTGCGTGCTACTACACTTAGCCGGGGCTCTGCGCCATCCTGGCAGGGCTGGACCGCTGCAGCGCCTCCTCCCCCGCCGGCATCCCTAGCCCTGCCACCCTTACCTGTCCGTGCCTCCCGGCATGTCACTTGTCCCGTTCACCAGGCCATAGAACGGGCTGTGGACACCAAGGCCAGCCGGGCGGAGGTGACGACGGGGCTACAGCAGAAGGCCAACGTGGCGGACATGGCTGCGCGCATACGGGAGGTGAGCAGGCGGGGAGGGAGGGAGCGCGGGGCCTCATTGTGGGGTACGGTACGACGGCGGTGGCCCGAGGCACGGGCGAGTGGGTGGACCTGGACGAGGGACGGGAAGGGAATCCAGGCAGCCCAGGGTACGGGCACGGGGCTAGGAACACTGAAGATTCCTTCCATGGGGGCCATCGCCAAGCGACCAGCGACCGCCCCGCGCCCGACTGAAGCACCTGCCAGCTACCTATTCTTTCTTCTCCCTACTTCGTCCTCTCGCGTCACTCCCTCGCGTCATTCTCTCGCCTCATCCACCCTCTCGCTCGTCACAGCTTGAGACGCTGCTGGCCACCAAGGCCGACATCAGCGACATGGAGCGCCGCGCGCTCAAGACCGAGGTGGACGCCAGCCTGCGCACCCAGATGAGCGACGTGTACACACTGCTGCGCCAGAAGACAGAGGACGCCGAGTTCAAGGTGGGGACGTGTTGTGGGGGCTTGGAGGCATGAGTAGGCGTGGCGGGGGCAGGTGCTCAGGAGAGCGCAGCTGGCGTCGCGACAGTGTGGGCGCCCAGCGGCAGTCCTGGCGCAGGGCTGCATTCCAAGTGCTTGAATGTATATGCTGCCTCGTCACTTTAGCCACCACCCTATCTTCCTTTGCCGCGTCACAGGCGTTCAAGGAGCACGCGGACCGGCAGCTGTCGTCGCTGCGCGCGGACGTGTCGCGGCTGGGCAGCGGCATGGAGGCCACCCGCACCGCACTGGACGGCAAGGCGGGGCTGGCGGAGGTGTCGGCGGCGCTGGCGCAGAAGGCCGACCTGGCGGAGGTGGACGACAAGCTGCGGGACAAGGTGCGTGTGTGTGTGTGTGTGTGTAAAAAAAACGAAACGAAAGCCCGCCCAGAAGGTGCGTGTGCGTGTGTGTGTGTGTGTGTGTGTGTGTGTGTGTGTGTGTATATGTGCTGAGCAGGGAGGGATGCGGGCTGCCAGGAGGCTGGGCGCTGAGGCTTTGCGAGGTTGGGCTTGGAGGAGTTGCTATTTAGGCGTGACACCCGTCCGCTCTGCCGCCACCCGGCTGCCCTCCTTCCTTCGCCCTCACCGCATCCAAGCCAACCTCCCCCCCAGCCTCCATCCTGACCTCCAACTCCACCCCAACCTGCGTGACCCTGTAGGTGTCTCGCAAGATGTTCCAGGAGGGCCTGGCGCGCAAGTCCGACCTGGCGCAGCTGGACCAGACCGAGGCGCGCCTGGGCCAGGAGCTGGCGGACCTGCGCGCGCTGGCGGGGCGCAAGGCAGACGCCACGGCACTGGAGGAGGTGGGCGGGAGGGAGGGGAGGGGAAGCAAAGGGGAGGTGTGTTCGTTGCAAGTCCACAAGAGGTGCCCAAAGTATGCCGTGGAACGAGGACGCTTGGCAAGGGCGGGTTCGGAGGAGGACGTGGCTGGCGATGTGGCGGTGGGCAAGCTGGAGGATGGGAGCATGGGCGTCCATGGAGCACGGGTATGTCGAGGGCCGTCTCGGTTTATAACGTGCGGTGTACGGCTGGGCGTGAGCTGATGTTATGGTCGCACCGCCACAGGTGTCAAACCGCACGGAGCGGCTGCGGCAGCGTGTGGAGGCGGACAGCGACACCACGGCGGCGGCGCTGCGGACCATCTCTGCCACCTTCGACAACACGCTCGCAGGTGGGATGGGGCCGACGGTGCACACGTCCAAGCTAACAGCACGGAATAAACTCAGAACACATTGAGGAAATACCGATGGCAGCTCGTGTGGTATGTGCGTTAGGCACCACGCACCGCGTGCTGCTCCGGCCTGGCCTGCACCCACTCCCCCACCTCGGTGACTCCCTCCCGTGCAGACGTGCGTGGGCGGCTGGAAGGCTGCTCCACGCAGCTGGCCTCGCTGCACCGCAACATGGGCGCCTTCGAGCAGCAGCTGCGGGAGGTGGACGTCGTGTACAGGTGCGGCTGCGCGGCGCAGCGGCGCCACGTGAGGCCGTGCGCCAAGCCAAACACACACCGCAGAACCACACTTCCTGCCTGCTCTTCGCCCCTGATTGCCCGGCCCGATGATTCGTCTTCCCTGCCCTCCCCCGCACCCGCCACAGGGAGGCCCTGTCCAAGAAGGCCGATGCGGTGGAGGTGTACCGCCTGCTGGACCGCAAGGCGGACGCGGCGGCGGTCAGCGAGGCGCTCGGCCACAAGGCAGGCCAGGACACCGTGGACGCACTGCTGGCCAAGGTGCGGAGCGGGGAAGCGGAGAAGCGGGTGATGGAAGGGGCGATGAGACGGGTTTGGCTTGACTGGGAAACATCATGTGTGCATTCGTGCGGGGTCGGGCAAGCGAGACACCATCTGTCCGTGTGTTGGCTGTGGAGGGGTTGCCACAATCAAGTGCGGCACGACACCGCATGCCTTGCATACGACGGCGCACGGCCTGGCTGCATGTCCTGCTCTGCCCCCCTGCTGCACAGGTGGACGGCGCACTGGACCTGGCGGGGCGGGTGGACGCGCTGCAGCGGGACGTGGACACCAAGCTGAACGAGGCCAAGGTGAGGAGGGGCAGGCAGCGGGGCAAGGCCGCATAACAGCCTGGTGGCGAAGGAGCGCGAGCAGCAACGGGTACGGGTCATGGGCTATGTGCAATGCAGTCATGCGTGTTGGCCGACTCGCCACCGCAGTACGCATCCTGCTTCGCCCCACCATAACTCCTAACTTTCCCACCCTACCTATTTACAGAACCTGTACAGTACCATGGAGGGTCTGGCCCGAGTGGAGGACGTCAACAAGGCTCTGCTGGAGGTGGGGACAGGGCACTGACGGGAAGCACGTTGCAGAATGGTGACAAGCTGTCGCGCACAAAATGCCGCATCCAGCCTTCTTGTGCTGTTTCTGGCGCTAAGTAAGGCATGTGAACGCTTTGCCACGTTGCCACGGTCTGCTGCAGGTGTGTTCGGAGCTGGAGAACAAGGCGCCGGTCAGCGAGGTGGTGCGGCTGGAGCGGCAGCAGGGAGTCATCAACTCAGGCTTTGCACAGAACCTGCACATGGCCAGGTGCGGGCGGCAGGACTGGGCAGCGCAGCGCAGGTCGTGTCGGGCAGGGGCTAGGTCCTATGGCTGAATGGCTTTTGTGCTGAACATGCGCTGACCTCGATGTGTGCGTGTGCCTTTCCTTCGATGTCGGCAGGTGGCTGTGGAAGAGCACGCGGACCAAGGCCGGCAACGCGGTGCCGTGGGAGGTGCAGGCCGTCAACACGGACACGGACAACTTTGTGTGGGAGGAGGGCAAGGTGCGCACGGCGCCCGCAACATGAAAACTAATGGCGCAACCGGAAGCGCCACAGCGCGCTGCTCTTGCTGCCTTTCGCCATCATATTCCCACCTCTCTGCACGCCCATGGCCTTTGTATACGGTACTGACAGAGCAACTGCCTGCGTCCCTCCCTTCGTTGCTCCTAGGCCACCATCGTGACGGTGGCGCCAGGGCTGTACGAGGTGTCCTTCGGCTTCTACCCCGCCACCGGCGCCCCGCGCCTGCGCCGCACGCCGCCGCTCATCCAGCTTCTGGTCAACGGCGAGGTGGCGTTGACCGGCGTGTTCAACCCCACCGCAGTACAACACGGCAGCGGCAGCTCGCCGCTGCCCGGCAACCGCTCGCCGCGCATGGGCTCCGCCAGCTCCACCGCCGGCGGCTCCTCGGTGGCCATGTCGCCGGGCATGGACAACCGGGCCACCAGCACCACCGGCCTGGTGAGCTCGCCGGTGACGGGCATGACGGCCTGGGACGTGCTGACGCTGCCGGCCAAGGCTAAGATCGCGGTGACATACCAGGGCGAGGAGCGCGGCGAGGGCTTCCTGGGGCTGCGCAAGTTGTAAGCGGCGGCGGTTGGCCTAGCTGGGCGGCTGCGGCGGGGAGGGTTGGAGGAGGGTGGGTGCTTGCAGGGGGTAAGGTTCGGGGGCTTGGGGCGGGCAATGAGGACAAGGCGGTGCTGCGTCTGGAGACAGGAGTGGTGGCAAGGAGGCGCTGGGGAAAGGCGGAAGGTACGGGTGGCGTGGTGAGTGCGGTGATGCGACAGCAGGGTAGGCAAGGAGAGTGGGCGTTAGTGAGGCGCTGTTAGCTGGGGTGGCCTCATCATTGTGTCAACGGTATACTAGAGTGGTTCAGGCCATGGAACCGCAATGTGAACTTGTCTGTGCAGTCCCCTGGAACTCTAGTCACTGGGGATTACAATGGCTCAACACCTGTAAGACTATACACCATCATCACAGGTCTGCGTTTGGTGTCTGCGGGGCGAAGCAGGGCCAGGGTCTGCCTCGCTGACGGAGGTGGGGCGCTGACAAAGACGACAGAAACCTGAACCCTGCTTCCATAGTCGGCGTCTTGAAACGGGCTGATTCTTCTCCGGAGTAAACTTCAATAGCTGTACCGGTTTGCCTTGTCCTCTGGACACACCGGCTTGGAGGCACGCTGAACGATGGAAAAGACAACTTGCCCGCCAGCCGAAACTTGCAGCGCGATGCCGTTTTGGACCAAGCGCTGTATGAACCCTTCTAAATGGTGGCCAGATTCAATTAGAGCGAGGATAACAGCTTGCCGGTGGCCTGGAAATGCCCTTGAGTTACGCTCGGACTGTCGTGCCGCTGTCATCGCGCCGTGCAGACAGACCCGTCACCGCTCAGCAGCACACTTCCGCACATACTATCTGACCCTTTGCCTTACTAGAACATGACGTCATCTAATAGGCGTCCTCGGACAGACCGATAAGTGTCTCACACCTGCTGACACTAGAGGCGGATAGTGCGCGAGGACAGCCATATGCAATGTGTGTTACTGCTCGTTCTATGTGCAATGTCATTCTTCCACACAGCGCGCGTCAAAAGGGGCCGTTTTGTTTTGAGCAGCAGGCTTCTCAGACCCCATAATGCCCGTTGTTTTTAATGCCCGCTAGCCCTCCGTTCCTACAAAGGGCTCTTCAAGGGATATGGATACTGCTGCTGCTTTCCGAAGGTGGAACAGTGGAACGGATGGTGCACATTATTTGAATGACTGCTCGCGTGTGCCCTATTACGCGGTGAAGAATGTGCCGCAACAATGTGAAGGACTTTGGTGCACAGTTGTAGCAGTTTGCCCAACCGCGTCATTCCCCCAGACCCCCCACCGTGGCACTACCAGCAACACCCCCTCCTGGCACTGGTGCCCGCGTTGTCCTCGCAGGGCTTGGTGGGGCGCCTAGTCCGGCAGCCGCCACAGCCTCCCATGACTGCGGGCTGCTACACAGCTTGCCGCATGGCGCAGGCCCCGGCAGCGTCCCCACGCACTCCTGCCGGGTGCTGCTCATTGCTGCCAGCTCCAGCAAGGCCCCTGACGCCGGGGCTGCGGCAGCCAGTGGCGGCGGCAGGGCCGGCGGAGCAGACACAGCTGTAGCCCCCGCTGACAGCAGCTTCTCCCTGAACCAGCTCGTAGTGGAATGCTGGGCTGGCGATGAAGCACCGGCTTCATTCAGCTCGGCGGCTGCAGTCGGCGGGGCGAACGCCTCCAAAGCGGTTTCAGCCGGGCACTCGCCGCCGGCGCCCGTCGGGGCTGACGCTCAGCCGCCCGTGCTGCGTGTCCGCCTTGGCCGCACTCTGGCAGCGCTTGTGAATGCGTCATTGGGCGGTGGAGCCAGCATTCATAGCAGTAGCAGTGGCGTAGACAGCACTGACGGCGCAGGGAGCAGCGGCACAGGGCTGGTGGTACGGCTGTCGGGTGTCGCATGGGACGTGGCGGATGCTCGCCCCGGGCTGTCGGCCGTGTTGGCCACCGACGGCTCCACATTAGACCCCGACGCGGCGTCTTCGGAAGCGGGTTCAGGCAACCAGGGAGCAGAGGACTGGGGCCTGGACCTGTTGCCGCTAGACACGCCCGCGCCGCCACCCGACGCCGGCGACAACGGCGGCGACACGAGTAGCAGTGGCGGTGGCGTGCCCCACCTCCGCCTGGTGGACAGTGCTGTGGCGGGGGTGCCGCTGAGCTCTGTGGCGCCCCTGCTGCAGTGCCTGGGCTGCGCGCGCCGACTCAGCGTCAGCAACCTCACACTCGTGGCGCTGGAGCCGCCGCTTGGTGGGGGCAGCAGCAGCAGCAGCAGCGGCGACGGCGGTGCGGCGGTTGTTGATGTCGGCTCGCCGCCTGGCATCGATAGCGGTACGCCGCCTTCGGGTGGGATCGGCGGGGACGGCAGCACCTCAGCAGTGGTCGCGTACTATGGTGCGGCCCGGTTTGCGGGCGCTGGCGGCGTGCAGGGGCTGCAGAGCGCGTTGCTGGAGGGCGTGAGCTGCAGCGGCGTGCGCGGCGCACAGGGCTGGGCTTGCCTGCTTCTGCAGGTTGCGGCATCTGCAAGCAACAGCAACAATAGCAGTAGCAGCGGTGCAGGGGTGCTCATCAGGGGAAGTAGTTTCGCCGATAGCCGGGTGGTGCCCTCGCCTAGCGATAGCAGCAGCAGCAGCGCCGGCAGTAGCAGCGGCAGTGGCCATGGCAGTGCAGCCGGCATCACGGATGCACTGCTCAGCTGCAATGTGGAGGACCCCGCGCCGCGACACGGATTCGGGGCAGTGGTGGTCGCGTTTGTGGCGCTGCAGCAGCAGGGGGAGGGGGCAGCGCAGGGAGGGGCAGCACAGGAGGTCGTGGTCGAGGGCAGTAGTTTTATAGGCAACAACGGGGGCTGCGGCGCCGGCCTGGCTGTGATAGATGCGGTGAGTGGCGTTTTACAAAATCGTGCTTGATTCAGGCAGCCTGGTGTCGGCATGGTTGAATGACGCCCAGGTGTCCTAATGCTGGTCTTGCGCGCGCTCCTTACGCGCGCTCCTTACGTGTGCTGTAGGCGGGGGTGCGGCTCCTGCTCATCAACACCACTGCGGCCCGCAACGTAGCAGCTGGGGACGGAGGCGGGCTGCTCCTCCGCGGCCTGATCTCAGCCGAGGTAGAGGCCGCAGCCCAGGCGGCCGCCGCAGCCATGGCTACTGCATCTGACCTGCAGCCTATTGTCCACCAGGACGCAGCAGCTGCCCTAACCGCTGCTGCAGCCAATGCTACAGCCGCGGCTGCTGCTGCCGCCCACGGGGTGGGGCTTGTGCTGGCATGTGGGTCGGAGCTGGCGGGCAATGCCGCAGCCACCTCAGGCGGCGGCGCGGCGGTGAGCGGCATGCTACTTTCCGGGGTGGAGCTGGGAGGCGGCAGCGCGGCCCGACATAACGTCGCAGGGGATGCCGGCGGCGCCATCCACGTCCGTGCCTACTACGCAATCACCGGCAGCGTCGCCATCAGCGGCCCCGATAGCAGCAGCGGCGGCGCGGCGGCGGCGCAGGAGGCTGGTGATGGCGGTGACGGTGACGGCTGCGGCGGCGCTCAGCTGTGTGGTAATGCGGCCGGCGGGGCGGGCGGGGCGCTGCGTGTCGAGGCCTGGGCGGGCGGCGTGCAGGACGTGGTGCTGGGCGGCGGCGCCCTGGCGGTGCGGAACAACTCGGCCGGCAGTGCTGGAGGAGCGCTGTCCGTGCTGGTGTACGGGTCGTTGCAGCGCGTCGCCATCGGTGGCAACAGCAACAACAGGAGTAGCAACAGCAGCGGCATTGGAAGCAGTAGCAGTACTGCTACTAGCAGTGCGTCTGAAACCACCGGCGCAGCTGAGGCAGTAACGCTGCTTGAATCGAACACCGTGCTTGACGGGGACGGCGGGGCGGTCCACGTGGCGGTGTTGGGCACCGGCGGCGCCGCTGGACTGCTGCGAGAGCTGGTCGTGGGCGGTGGCGCCGCACTGCAGGGCAATGTCGCGAATAACGGGGGCAGTGGCGGCAACGGAGGCGCGATTGCAGTGGTGCTGGAGGATGGGGCCGTCGGCGCCGTCAGCCTCGGGGAGGGGGCCGTGATGGCCGGGAATCGCGCCGCCGGTGGCAACGGGGGTTTCCTGTACGTCAGCGCTGCCGCGGGCGTTACGAGCGTTACCGTCAGTGGCGGCGCCAGGGTCGTCGGGAACAGGGCGGAGGCGGGTGCCGGCGGCAGTGACAGCGGCATCGATGCTGGCGGGGACGGCGGCGGCGTGTACGTGTCTTCGTCAGCAGGCGATGTGGGCTTGTTCAATGTGGACGGCGGCGCGAGGCTGGAGGGGAACACGGCCGCTGGGCAGTCCAGTGGCGGCGAGGCTAGCGGCAGCGGTGGCGCAATCTTTGCCGCAGCTAGCGGCGGCGGCGTGGTCGCCGGCTTCCGGCTGTGCGGCAATGGCACCGCCGTCCTCGGGAATAACGCATCGCTGTCGGGTACGTCGGGTGCGCGCAACAAGTGCCTGGGGGCGCAACAAGTGCCGGGGGCGGGGGGCACCCTGCCCGCGTCCCATGCCAGCGCCGTGCTGGTCCCATGCTGGGCCACGCCCAACTTCCCCTAACTTGCCCACCACTTCTTGTTTTGCATGTTTCTCATGCAACCGCAGGTGGCGGCGTCCATTTGATGCAGCGGTCCAACGCCGCCGCCGGTAGTGGCCGCATCATAGCGCCGCTGCAGGTCCTGCTGTGCGACTTCGCCGTCGCCGCCAACAACACAGCCTCACCTTCCGCCGCCTCCACCGGCGCCGCCGGGCCCTCCGCCGCCAACGGCGGGTTCATGTACGCCTTCGCCAACGACCACAACGTCTCCATCAGCATCACGAACGGCGCCGCCGTCGCCGGGAACCGCGCAGACACTAGCGGCGGCGGGCTGCACGTGACCGGCGGCAGCATCGCCGCTGTGGTTGCGTACGACGGCAGCCTCACAAACAACACGGCGGGCGAGGACTCGGGCGGCGGCGCCTACCTCAGCGCCAGGCAGGATCTGGCGCTGCTGGCGTTGAGGAACGGCGCCGTGGTGGCGGGGAACGTGGCGGGCGGCGGCGGAGCGGGGGGTGGCGTGTACGCGTTCGTGACCGGCACGGGCGGCGTCACAAAGCTGGAGGTGGACTGCGGCTCGCGGCTGGAGGGCAACCGGGCTGGCGGTTCTGGAGGGGGCTTCTTTGTGCAGGTGCGTGCTCGCGCACATGGTTTGTCATGGGCGGTGTGTTGCTACTTGCCCGCAGCCCGCTGCATACTGACAGTGCCGTGTTCTTGCCCTGCCTTGGCCTTCGGCGTTACAGGCGGCGTCCGGCAGCATCAAGTCCGTCCGCATCACCAGCGGCAGTAGCCTGGCGGGCAACGCCGCAGTCGGCGGCGACGGAGCCGGAGACGGAGGCGCGCTGTACCTCCGCTCCGACGGCGGCGACATCACACAGCTGTCCTTCGACGGCGCCGCCAGCCTGCACGATAACGCCGCCGTCGCTGGTGCCGGGATTGCCGCCGTCGCCGCCGGCGGCGCCGTTAGCGTCGACGTCAGCGGCGGCAGCCGCTGGATGCGCAACACCGCGAGTGGCGGGGATGGAGGAGCGCTGCAAGTGGTCACGCGGCGTGATGCGGACCTGGCGGCGGCGGCCGTCAGCCGGGTGCGCATTGGCGGCGGCGCGGTCGTCAGCGACAACAGCGCCTCCGGCAATGGGTGAGAGGGCGCTGTCCTGGCAAGCAGGGTTACCGAAGAATCATAATCGGGCTGACGGCATACGCGCTACGGTATCGCTATTGGGAAAGCACCAGCGCTATCCTCTCTCCTGGGGCTGGCCGCGCGACCTTGTATGACGCGCGTGTGTGCTTACTGACACGTCACCCGCAGCGGCGCCATCGCGGTCTCGGGCTACGCCGAGCTCTACATGGGCGGCGGCGCGGCGTTCACGGGCAACACCGCTGGGGGCGACGGCGGACTCGCCGCTGCAGACTCGCTGCCGCCGCTGCTGACTGTGGAGGGCGGGGCGGTGCTGGCTGGCAACAGGGCACTGCGGGGCTCGGGAGGCGCGCTATCCTTCACTGCGGTACGTGCGGCCCTCTTGCGATTTGCAGATGCCGGCCATGACCGTGCATGCTCCGAGCTATGTATCTATCAGATAGCTAGCCAGATCACGCTTGGCCTAGCTTGGTAGCTGGGTAGCCAGGAATGTGACCAGATGCCTTGTTCCTGTCTGGCCACTGCTGTCCTGCCGGCAGGCCTCCGCGACCCGCGTCGGTGGAGCTGCCGGCAGCAGGTGCGGCGCCTGCGCGCTGTACCAGCCCGCGGCCGGGCGGCGCCTGTCCGACCTCCGCCTGACCAACTGCTCCGTAGCCAATAACACAGCCCGTGTTGACGGCGGCGCCATCCGCGCCTCTCCTGGCGAGAGCTGCTGCGACGCCGCCGTCACGCTGCGCCTCGCGGGCGTGCAGCTTGCTGGAAACCATGCGGATGGACCCGGCGGCGCCATCGCTGTTGCGAACCCCGCCGGCGCGCCCGGCGCCGCCGTGAGCGTGTTGGTGGAGCTGGACCGCTGCCGCCTGACCGGCAACAGCGCCGGTGTGGCGGACGGCGTCTACACGGGAAGTGGCGCCGGCGCCGGCGGGGCGGTATTCATGTGGTACCAGCCCGGCACTGCTAGCGCGTTGGTTGGCCCGGCTGCGGCCGGGAACACCAGCAGTGGCGGCAGCGGCAGCTATGAGCCGGACAGGGCGGCAGCGTGCTTGCTGCGCGCAGTTGACTCTGTGTTTGACTCCAATAAGTGTGAGGGCGGCCACGGCGGCGCACTGGCGCTGATGGCCTGCGCAGTTGAGCTGGATGGCTGTAGCATGAGCTCAAATGCCGCCGCGCTTAGCGGAGGGGCTGTAGCAGCGCTGCAGTCCGGCCGCAGCAGCGCCGTTGCGCGGCTGGCGGCGGCTGGCGGCGGGCCGCTGACGGCGACGTCCATTGGCGTAGACTCGGGATTGACCGGCGCGAGCGCGGATGGGATTGCAACAGCGGTGGCGGCGGCGCCCTTGGGGCACCACCATCGTCGCCGGCGGTTGAGTCAGGATGACGCCAGCGCAAGCAGCGGCGCTGACGAGGACACGCTTGGTGACGAGCCGGTGGAACCGCCCTTGGTGTCTCCACCCCCGCCATTGTTCCCACCGCCGTCAGTCCCCGCCGTTATCAGCAACGGCAGTAGCAGTGGCGCTGGGGGCACGTCGCCGCTGCCGTCCTGGTCTGCCGCGGTGGATCCAAGCTGCGTGGTGTCGCGGTGGCGGGCGCTGGTGCGCAACTGCACCTTCCGGGGCAACACCGCGCAGGTGCGTGATCGGCTTGCTTGTGTGCGTGGCTGCTGCTGCATACACGCACATGCCTTGTATCTTGCACCCTGCACCCTGCATCTGCATCTGCAACCAAGCTTCAGCAGCCGCAAGATGACGGGCATCTAACTTACAGTATTATCTCATCTCGCCTATGCTGCTAAACAGCTCGAGTTCGGCGGCGCGCTGTACGCCGAGGCCGCAACCGCCGGTCAGATCCTGTTGTACGGCAGCACACTGGAAGCCAACAAGGCATCCATCCATGGCGCCGCCGCCTTCATTGCGACTCAGGGCCGCTGCAGCGGCGCGGCGGCCATTGACCTGACTGCCTCAGCAAACACGGCGTCATTCGGAAGTGCCGGCGGCGTGTACGTGCTCGTGGGGCAGGCCGGCGCACGCGCCACCCTGCGGCGAGTGAACCTCACCGGCAACACCGCCGGCACGGGGTAAGTCCGTTATTGAGTTGTTAAGTTGCAGAGAGCGCGCAAGTATACTGTAATATAACCAGCAATTCCACGCGCCCCCGTGCTGCACCGGCAGGGGAGGCGGAGGCGCGGTCGTGGACGTCCGCGTGGGCGGCGTGGCCTGGGTGGAGGGCCTGGTCGCGACCGGGAACAAGGCCAGCGGCGGGCTGGGTGGCGGGCTGCAGCTGCTCGGCGCTGGCACCTCACTCGGCAGTAGCAGTAGCAGCAGCGGCGGTGGCGCAGAGCTGCAGCTGTGGGGCAGCCGCCTGGAGGGCAACACGGCAGCAGAGGGGGGAGGGGGCTTGGCGGCGTCGGCAGGCTGCGGCGCGGTGCTGGTGGTGCGCGACTCGGCGCTGACGGCGAACCGCGCGGGGGGTGCTGCCGGCAGCGGCGCCGTGGGCGATGGCGGCGGGCTGCACCTCACCTACCGCGACGCCAATGGTGCTGCTGGTGGCGCTGCTGCTGGTGATGCTGCTGCTGGTGGTGGTGCTGCTGCCGCCGCCGCGGCGGGCACGGTGCGGCGCCTGACGGCCATGTCCTGTGCGGACGGCGCCGCCGCCAGTGTGTACGGACTGGAGCTGCGCGGGAACAGCGCTGCGGGCCGGGGCGCCGGGGCCTACGTGACGCCGGGCAGTGCCGCCGTCGTGCAGCGGTTGGTTGTTTCCGCCAATGCGGCGGCGCTGGCTGGCGGCGGGCTGGCGGCGGTTAACTGCTCGTACCTGGCAGTTAGCGACGTGGCGGTGGAGGGCAACAGCGGTGGGGGCGTGTATGTCGACGGCTGTGCGCGGCTGCTGCTGCAGTCAGCCAACGTGAGTGGCAATGCGGCCGGCGTGGCCAGTGCCAGCAATGCGGCCGGCGGTGGGCTCTTCATTGGTGGCGGGCAAGGCACTGGCAGCACCAGTGTCGGCATCAGCGGTGGGGCTGCTGCAGACGTCCTTGGCTTCAGCACCGCGGTGTTGCACCGCGTGCTGGTCTGGAACAACACCGCCCGCAGCATCGCCAGCGGCAGTAGCAGCGACAGCAGCAGTAGCAGCAGCAGCAGCAGCAGCAGTAGCGGCTCAGCAGCAGCTGCCTCCCTGGGCGCGGGCGGCGCGGTGTTTGCTGCCGGCCAGGTGGCGGTGGCTCTGAGTCAGTGTGACCTGGCACGTGGCAATGCCGCCGTACTGGGCTCCTCGCTGGCGACCACACAGACCTGCGCCGCCGCCTCGCGGCCCCCTGCGGCTGCTGGTGTGCGGGCGTTACTGGCGCCGAACGCGACAGCCGCCAGCGCCCACCCGGGCGTGCTGCAACCATGGGCGGTGGCATGGGCGTGGCTCGACCTTGCGGCGCAGCAGGACTGCTGGGCGCTGGTGCTGAGCGACACCATTCTGCCTAGGAGCGGCAGCATCAGCAGTGGGGCTGCTAGCAGCGATAACACCATTGCTGGTAATGCCGTGGACGGCAGTAGCACGGGTGTGGCGCAGCAGCAGCCGCTGTGGTTGTCGGACCAGACGGCGGCGGTGCTACAGCCACGCTGCTCGTCAGACGCGGGCGCTCTGGTTGGGCTGAGCGGGGAGGAGGCGGCAGCCAATGCGAGGTACGGTGCGTGGGCACACTGTGTGCGTTTCCCCCGATAGCCATGAGAGTTTCGCATTCATAGTTTGCCGATACTGCATGCTGCTCCAATCCCCCCAAAAGCCTAAGACCCGACGTACGTGTATCCACTGCAGGACGACTCCCGGCTCAGCAGTGGGTGGCATTCGCACAGCGGTGCAACGGCTGCTACAAGCCGCCAACGCGTCTGCTTTCGCAACGGTGGCCTCCCCGCCGCCGCCCTTTCCACCAGTTCCGCCACCGCCCGCTCCAGGCCTGGGCCCTGGCGACCCGACCGGCGGCAGTAGCAACACCAGCAGCGACACCAGCAGCAACAACAGCAGCAGTGGCAGCAGCACTGGCAGTAGCAGTGGCAGTAGCAGCTGGCTTGGCTCGCGCTACAGCTCGTTGATGTCCTCGCTGGCGGCGTGCTGGGACGGCCCCGCGCTCTCGCCTGTGGAGCGCCAGCAGGCGGCGGCGGCGCTGGCCAGCAGCGGCGGGTACCTGGGCCTGCCGCCCACCCGCCTGGGGCTGCTGCCCAACGTGGGCTTGGCAGCCGCCGAGCTTGAGAGGCTCGGCTTTAGCAGTGGCGGCAGTAGCAATGGCGTCAGCGGCAGTGGCAGCAGCAGTGGGGCGCAGCCGCAGGCGTGGGGCTCGCTGACGTTGCGGCTGCGCCCGGGCGAGTCGTTCGATGTGGCGGTGCGCTTGTATGACAGGTTCGGGCAGCCCGTCACCAGCGGTGAGCGAGTCATTGGGAACTTGTGATGTGCCGGTAGTGTGCATCAGCCGTCACGGGGACTGACGCATCGCAAGGCTGCCTGAGAGTTCCGCCACAACACCCATCCTGCGTGACTGTCGAAGCCACCACTTGGTGACTGCTGTGCACAGGAATGACCTGTTGCCTGGACTGTTGCCACGTGTGTGTGCTTTGACTCGCAGACGCCTCAGCCTCAACTGTTACGCTGGAGCTGGTCCCGCAGCCGCCCGGCGGCGGCACCTTCAGTGCCGCAGCTGCAGCGGCTGTAGCAGCGGCCGGGCTAAACGGCAGTAGCAGCGACAATAGCAGGCCCTGGCTGAACGCGTCCATTGCGTTCCTGGACCCGGGCGTCAACAAGAGCCTTATCGCGCCCGTGGCGGCTGGTGTGGCCAGCTGGCGGCGTGTCACTGCCAGCGGCTGGCCCGGCGCCTACCTGCTCACCTTCACGCTGACGTCACCTGGCGGCCGCGGCTCCAGCGTCTCAGGCCAGGTGAGCTATCGAGGCGCGAGGTCGGAGGCTGCAACCACACGCGGTAGCTGGTGTGTCATGCGCGTGATAGGTCGCCCGGCTCACGTGCGCCAGAAAATTGCGCATGCCGTCTGCCCCTAAATGACCCGCAGGAGGAGCAGCAGCAGGTGCCGCCGCTGGCGGTGGCGACGCAGCTGCTGCCGTGCGCGCAGGGCCAGACGCTCGACCTGTCCCTGGCGGAGAAGGAGGCGGCGCCCGCCTGGACCTCATGCGCGGCCTGCGGCACAAACCAGTACGGCCTGTGGGAGGATGTACGGCCCAGCATCACCGCGAATGTGTACGACATTCCGCAGTACCTGCGCGCGATGCGGGACGCGGCGCGTGAGGCGCGGGACGGGCCGGCCGCGTGCCTGACTTGCCCGGCGGGTGGCGTGTGCCCCGGCGGCGCGGCGCTGGTGCCGGAGGAGGGCCGCTGGCACAGTGCACCAAACTCGACCCAGGTCCGCAGAAGCCGACTTGCCTTTCTCGCTTTGCGGGCATGCATATCATTTGAAAGCCGTGTCCATATGTGCATTGCAACGCGGAACGCGTTGAAGCAAACAAAGATTCACCTCCGCCATGTATGTGATCTTGCATGCAGATTCACGACTGTCCAAACCGGGCTGCATGCGGCGGGACCAGCAGCGGCGGTGGCTCGAGCAGCTCCAGCAACTTCTGGGGCAGCAGCTCAGTGCTGCTTAGCACAGGCAGTAGCAGCAGCAGTGGCAGTAGCGACAGCGTTGCAGTCGGGATGCCTGTGTCCGGGCTGGGCGCCCGCACCCTGCACCTCATCCGGTGCCAGCAGGCCTGGTACAATTCCTGGCCTGCGGGTTCGTCCGTCCGCCGTGCCTACTTCCTCTCATCCGCCAACGCCGCGAGTACCACTGGCGTAACCGGCACGTCGGCGGAGGGCTCGGCGGCTCCAACGGCACTGCCAGCGTCGGCACCGGCACCGTCAGGCGCGGCGGTGCCGGCCGCGGTGTCCGAGGCCTGCCTGCTGTGGGGGCTGCCGGCCAGCCACCCCGACGGCTACATGCAGCAGCTGTGTGCGCCCGGCTACACCGGCAACCTGTGCGCAGCCTGCGTCTCCGGCTTCTACATAGACACGGTGCGCGACGTCATGTGTAATGGCAGCGTGGCGTCGCTTGCGGGGTGTACTTTGTATGTGTATCTGTGTGTGTGCGCGCGCGCGTGTGTGTGTGTGTGTGTGTTTGTGTGTGTGTGTGTGTGTGTGCTACGCCATAGACAACCCCTAAACTCGTTGCGCGCAACTTGCTCGGGCATGCCAAACCAATCACCCCTTTTACTACGCGTGCGGACTAGCTTGCTTGCTTTGTGGCCACAAACCTGCTGGCTCCCGCGCGTGTTCACGGTGACGACCACCACCACCGCTGCATCGCAGGACTTCAACTGCAACCCGTGCCCGCCTCTGGGTCAGACGCTGGGTCTGGGGCTGCTGGCGTTCGCAGGCAGCGTGATCCTTGTGCTCTTTACCGCCGTGGCAAACTTTGCCGAGGGCTTTGCGGAGGACGCGGAGGAGGAGGCCATGAACGCTAGTGTCAAGCTGGGAGCAGAGCTCAAGATCAGCGAAGAGGAAGAAGAGGAGGAGGAGGAGGTCGAGGAGGATGTGGACGGGAAGCAGGATCGGCCGCAAGGTGCGGGTGCTGCGGACTTTCAGAGGCCCCCGCCCAACTTTGGTATGAGGATACCGTCGCCTGCTGGTCTGGGGGCGGCTGGAGCAGGGGCTCCTGGCATGAGAAGGAGGCTGCCCGGCTCGGCCTCGGCAGCAGGCCACAACGGCACAGGCGGCGCGTGGGGTGGCAGCACCGGGCCGGGTCCTGTCGGGGAGGGTAGCGAGGACGGCGAGGGAGGCGCGGCCGCACAGATGGAGGTGCCGCCGCCTCCAGCCGAAGGCTTCCCGGTTGGCCCGCCGCACAGCCCGCTGCTCAGAGTGCACACGCGCAAGCAGCAGCAGCAGCAGCAGCTGCTGCCGCCTCCGCACCTGCACCTGCCGCCGCTGCCTGCCAGTCCGCCGTCGCCCTCCTCCGCCGCCAGCACGCCGCCGCGGCGGTCCGCACAGCTGCGGCGGCAGCAGCTGCTGCGCGCCGGCACCAGCAGTGTGCGGCGGCGGCCCAAGCGGTACCATGCAGACCTGGGCGACATTGTCAAGGTGGGGCGAGGCACGAGCCATAACGTAGGCAGGAAGGAGCGAAGGCGGGATTTAGTGGCTGTGTAGCCTTGCAAAATGTGCGGGGAGGCGAGCAACTGGCGCAACAGCACTCCTGGCTGTAACCACACGCTGTAACCATCAGGTCTGGTTTATCAAAGCCTGCCTGCTCTGTGCTGCTGCTTTGCTGCAGGTCATCGTCTTGCACCTGCAGTACTTTGTGATTGGTGAGTATGCTCTCGGCCGGAGCTTGCCTGCTACTGCTAGCTAGTGCTGCTGCACCCCCCCCCCTGCCTGCCAGCCTGCTGCACGCGCTCCTGCCTACCTGTCCACCGGCTGCCTCGTCGCCCGTCTGCCAGCCGATCTCTTGTTGCCTGACTGGCCATGGTGTATCATGCCCCAACCCTCCCACATCCCCCCGCCCGCAGTGACCCGGCTGGACGTGGACTACCCGCACATCATTCCGCGGGTGCAGGTACGGCACCACAACACCGCACCTGCCGCCGGCATGTGCTGGCGCCCCCAAATGCCTGCCTGACACCCAAACGTCCAAATCAAAACCCCCACCTCCCACCTCCTGGCCCTCGGCCTCGCCACCACCCACCACCATCATAGCACCTGCCTCACTGCCTCCCCTGCTCACGCCTGTCGTCAACCCGCACCCCATGCCAACCCCCCCGCCCTTTATGCCATCTTCCCCCGCCCCCCCCGCCCACCTGCCAGGCTGTGTTCGGCGCCATCACGGGCGCGGAGGTGTTCCTGGTCTACTCGCCCTCCTGCCTGAGGCCGCAGCAGGGCAGCGCGGGCCAGGCGCGGCTGCAGCTGCTGGCGGGCCTCGCCACGCCCTGCGCCGTGCTGCTGGCGGCGCTGGGGCTGTGGGTCACCAGGTGGATGGGGTGGGGAGGAGTTGGGGGTGGGGGCGGCACCAGCTCGTCAGCGGGGAGAACTGGGAGGGCCGGTTGGGCGGCGGAGCCAGCCACGGCCAGTCATCACCAGGAGCCTGAGCAGTGCGGGCGCTGCATGCACGCTTGCGCAAATACGCAGGTAGACGTCTCCCTTTGTGCTTTCATTACACATGCACGTGCCCCCTATAGGTACCTGATCAAGCACCCGCCCACCAAGGACGACATACGGGCGTGGACCAACGCGCGCCTCGCGGCGCTGCGCCGCGCCTGCTCCGGCTCCTTCCCACCCTTTCAACGGTCCGGCGGCCCTGGCGAGCAGCACGTGTACGATGACGCGGACCTGCAACGCTTGTCTCCCGGCGGCGGCGGTGGCGGCTTGTTATCGTACCCGAGCGGCGGTAGCAGCTTCTACTACGGCTTGCCCCTGCAGCTGCAGCAGATCTCTCGGCCGCGGTCCGGCAGCCGAGCTGCAGGTGCTGCGGCAGCAGCACCGCGGCCGCTGGCGCCGACTGACCAGCTGCTGCCCATCCCGCTGCAGCCGTCGCACCGGGCCGCGCTCGGCCGCGGCGGTAGCTTGGGCCTGCGCAGCGCCTTCCGTGATGTGCAGGTGCGAGAGTGTGGCTGTGTGCTGCGCGCGTCGAGTGCAAATTCCCGTGCTGCATGCCTGCGCGCGCACACACACACACACACACACACTCACACACACACGCCAATGCACGCTCTTCACGTGTGGGCCCTCGCCATGCCTAACACACACGCACACATACGCACACACACACACACACACACACACACACACACACACACACACATCCCCCCTGGACATCCTGCCGCAGGTCGTCAACCTGGACCTAGAGTCCGCTGAGGACTTCCCACAGCCCACGGGCACATCCGGCACAGAAGCCGCCAGCGCAGTTGGGCCAGCGGGCACAGCGGCGACGGCCGCCACAGCTGCGGCGGCCGACGCGTCCGCCGTTGCTGCAGCCGCGGGGCGGCTACTGTCCGTGCGTGTTGGGAGCGGTCGGGGTGCGCCACCCGCTTTGGGCTCTGGCGTTGCCTATGCACACCGGACATCAGGTCAGCTACAGCCGCGGCCCTCGGCCACACGGCAGCAGCTGCGCCAACAGCGCTCAGGCTCAATCCGGGCCGCAGGACTGTCAAACACGGCTGCGAAGGGCCGGAGGTCCGCCGACGGGCGCAGCAGCGACGGCTCGCGAACGGGCGCGCCCGCAGCTGCACCAGCCGCGCCGGCAGTAGCACCCATTGACGAGCTGTCGCCCTTCACACACGGCGGCGCACAGGCCCGCGCGGCCCTGCTGGCTGAGAGCTGCCCTGACACGCCCCACGCCGTGCGCCTGGCCTCTGGCCTAGCAGCCAACTTCCTGGACTTCTGTTCCAGCAGCAGCCTGGAGCACCTGGTCACAGGCAGCCGGCCCTCTGCCAGGAGCACCGCCGCCGCCATGGCAGATGGAGCACCAAACGAGAGGGCCGCAGCAGCGCTCGCCGCACCGGGCGCCGGCAGCGCGACTGGCGCTACTGGCGGCAGCCAGCGCGGCGACGCCGCCGCTGCAGAGGCGGTGGCGGGCGGTGGCTGTGCGCTGGTCAGGGGCTGGGATGTGGAGTTGGTGCCGGCGGACTCGCCCGGAGAAGAGGACGCCGCCGGGGTGTCAGCTGGCGTGGGGCAGGGCGTGGGTACGGGCGGCGTGCTGGCGGGAGCACTGCGGCGAGTCAGCCGGCCGCTGTGGCGGCGCACGCGCCAGCGGCAGCTGCGGCTGCAGCAGCAACAGCAGCAGCAGCAGGCCTTGCAGGAGGCGGGTGCGGTGGATGCGCTGGAGTGGGAGGACGCGGGTGCCGCGGCGGCAGCGGCAGCGGGCGCAGGCGGCCCGGAGTGCATTGACGGCGCCCTTGTCACGTGCCCTCCGTCCCGAGCCCAGCTGTCCAAGCAGCCCCAGGTGACCCAAGTGCCGCAGAAGCGCTGGCAGCCGCACCACCGCGATGGGCAGCAGGGGCTGCTGGCAGGCGACGTCGTAGACCACGGGCCCTTCGCGGCCGCGGCCGCCGTCACCGGCACCTACTCCCGCACCGCGTCAGGCATCAGCGCTGTGGAGCCGGTGGGCGCTGCCGCCACCACCACTGACACCGCCCAGCTGAGCGACGAGGCGGACGACGGAGGCCATCTGGGCGTTGGAGGGGGCGGCGCGGCCGCATCACAGCCCGCGCCTGCGGCTCTGTTGGAGGTGGCTTTGCTGGGTGAGCCGGGCGAGGAGGACCACTCTGGGCTGGATGAGGCGGCAGTGGGGGCCCAGGTGGCGCCGCCGCGGCTCGGGAGTCAAGTGGGGTCGCCGCAGTGGCAGTCGCTGTCGGCGGCGCCGTCGTCGCAGCGGCCATCATTGCCGCTGAGCCTCGCGAGCCGGCCGTCGGTGACCATCACAACGCCCCAACCCGCGGCACAGCGCACGAGTGCCGAGCTGATCGGCTCATCTCATTCGGGGAAGCCGCTCCGAGGCATTCTCAAGGCCGGCCGCGACAGCGGCACCCTTGGCAGCTGCAGCGTGGCGGCTGTGCCACCCCGGCACCGGCCCGGCCTACTGCCTAACGCATCCTCCGCCACCGGCCCTGACAACCTCCAGTTGGGCCTCGCCTGCGCACGCGGCAGGAGTGACACGCAACCGCCCGCGCCCACGCTGGGACTGGCGCCGTCGCTGCCCTCCGCCGCCTCGCTCTCCGGCGTCGGCGCCACCGCCCACAGCGCCGCTGCCCCACCTGGTCTGCCCCTCCGCACGGTTGTCAGCCACACGCTCCGCACACAGCCCTCCCGCCTCAGCCGCACGCCGCAGCGTCTGCAGCCTGCCTCATCGTCACGGCTACCGCCGCAGCCCTCACACCCGCGGCCGCAGCGCGCAAGCGCAAGCGCGCTGCTTGGCGCCCGCGGCAGCACCGGCACCGACGGTGGCGGCACCAGCAGCGGTGGCGGTGGGGGCGGCGCACTGCTGCCGCTGCAGCACTCCATATCCGCATCACGGATTCGCGGCTCCCGTTCTTCGCGGGCCTCTCTGAGTGAGGCGCTAAGCACGCTCAACAAGCTGAGGTCCCGCGCCTTCTCTGCGATCGAGCCGCGCCTCACCGGCCGCGCCACACTCAAGCGGGTGAGGAGAGAGCCTTCCTTCGTTCCAAATCCTCACTTTGCTTGTAATAAGCACGACGCCTGCCGTACGCAAGAAGAGCCGTACATGTGGGCTGTTGTTACAGCCGCAACTGCCCTACACCCTGTATCCAGGTGGACCAGCAGCTGACGCTGGTGGCGCAGCTGGGTATCGTGTTCTTCGCAGCCGTGTTCATCCTGTACCCAGCATGGGCACACACAGGTGAGCGGACTGAGCACCCACAGGGGGTGCAGACCTGCTGCTGCTGCTGCACACAGTGGCACACGGCCCTGCCGCCGCACACGTGAGGTGACCGGTCTTCCTCCTACCGCCCTTGCTTGCCCGGATGCTGCAGCTCTGTCGGTCTTCGCCTGCTACGAAATCGACGACGGGACCGGCCCTTTCCCTGAGGCGCAGCAGGTGCGTTCACCACGTTTCAGATGTGTACTCGCCTATACGGTAGCTCTGGTGTGTGCAGTGCTTGCACTTGAGTCCTACCATGACCGCCTGCCCCCGGCACTGTCCACGCGCTTGCCCCTGCGTCGCACAACTGCCTGTCTTGCCCCTCCCTCCTGCCCCGCCCCTTCCTTTCCCCTCTTGCCTCCATCCCCTGCCGCTGCCTCCTCCTCCGCCGCCGCTGCAGGCTGCCGGGTCGTACTGGGTGCGCGACATGAAGCAGGCCTGCTACTCCGGCACCCACCTGTCGCTGTACGTGCCGCTGGGGGTGGCGGCGGTGGCTGTGTTCTGCGCGGGGCCGCCCGCAGCAGCCTTCTTCTTCGTGTGGCGCATCCGACACCGCCTGGAGGAGGAGCACATACAGCGCATGTTCGGCTTCCTCTACAAACGTTACAAGTGAGAGCGGGACGACCCGGCTAAGGTTTCAACCTGTGGCTTGCACTGTACGGTGCGGCCTGTTTCGGTCTTTATGCACGCTTGTTGAGGTGTCAGGTGCACGGGAGCGTGTGGCACATAACGGCCCCAGCCGGTACCGGCCAGGCATGTCCCATAAGTTGCTGTTACCTGCCGCGCCCCAGGCCGCGCTTCATCTGGTGGGAGAGCATGCTGATGCTGGAGACGCTGGCGCTGGTGGCCGTCGAGGTAATGGTGGGGGATGTGTGTGTATGTGTGTGCGTGTGTGTATGTGTGATTGCGAACATGCCGTTCTTCTTGGCCCCCCTTTTGCTCTATGCATTTGCAAGGTCGGCAGTTTATCCGCCCTGTCATAATCCTGCCGCTGCTTGCTCGCCCCCACAGGTCCTGGGCCGCAGCCTGATTGTGTCGTACCAGGTAGGTCCTGGGTGCACCGGCGCCGACGGCGCGAGCCGCACGCTTGCACCTCGCCGGTGCCTTCCGTTTCGTCGCCGCTTGCGGGACTGCGCCCGGCACCACGTCCACCCCGGCCTGGCCTGCGCGCCTCACCATTCACATGGCTATCGTAATGCGTCCTACGCCCCTGCGGCATGCTGTTCACCCGCCCCCTGCTGCACCCCTCCCCCCTCCCCCTCCCAGGCGCTGCTGCTGCTGGCTGTGTTCATAATGATCGCGGCCGTCAACATCTCCTGTTCGCCGCTGCGGGCCCGCATCCTAGTCATGATGGTGAGGACGCCAGGGGCACGGCTTTACAAAACCCCAACAACCAGAAGCCGCCCACAGCGGGCTCCGGGGTTCGGCGGCACGCCCTGCTGGTCACACAGCACTCCGCGCGCCCTCCTCGCTTTCTCCGCCACATGCTCCTCACATGCACCTGCATGCCTGCACCGCCTCCTTGTCGCCTTTCCGCCATCTCCCCAGGAGTTCATGTCGCTGGCCACGCTCAGCCTGACCATCACCCTCAGCCTCTATTTCTCTGTGGAGCAGGGGCTGCAGCCCAGTGCCCAGGTGAGGTGCGGGGTGTCTGGGGGTGCGTGCCTGGTTACGGCCGCCCTACTGCTGCGCACGGCCGCCTACATGCCCCGGCCTGCACGTGGCGGCCTGCTGTGCGGTGGCCTCTCTGTGGCCGCTGCGCCTCCAACCAAACATTTGTGCACACGCCGCTTGCCCAGGCAGGTCCACACGCCCTCCTTCGCACAACCCTCCATACACACCACCCACGCCCCGATTTACCGTAATCACTCTCTTCTCCATGAATGCCTAACCTCCCCCCGCTCACAAGGTCATTTCTTACACACACACACACACACACACACACTGCCCCCCCTTGCCCGCTCACTCCCAGACTGCGGTGGCTGTGCTCATCATCCTGCTCAACGTGGGCCTGCTGGCCTTCTTCACTGCCGTCGTCACGCGCAAGGCCTGGGGCGGCGTGGAGGCCTGGGCGGCGCCCCGCATGCGCGCCGCCGGCGGCTGGGTGGCTGCGCGGTGCTGGACACCCGCCGCCGATGGTGGCGGTAAAGGTGGAGGTGGAGGTGGAGGTGGAGGTGGCGGTGCAGGTGCAGGTGGAGGTGGGGGTGGCTGCGCCCCCTGCTGGCGGGCTGCGCCCCTCGACGCCGGAGCGCAGCAGCACCAGCAGACGCAGCTGCACCTGTACCCGGGAGGAGCGCCGCCCCCTCCGCCAGCGCTGCTGCCGCCGCTTGGACTCTGGGCGCGGCTGTTGCCGGGGAGCTCGGGTGGCCTTCGCCGGGGCAGTGTGACAGCCGCTGGAGATGACGCCGGTGCTGCTGGTGCTGCAGGGAGGGTCAGCAATGCGAGGGTCAGCGACGAGGGCAAGTTTGGTGGCAGGGCCAGTGACGGCAGGACCCCCGGCGACACGGGCGATGGAAAGGACAGCTGCGGCAGCTGCGAATCTGCGGCAGCCAGGCGTGGTAGCGGCAATGCTGCCTCTGATGCTGGTGCTGGTGCTGCTCGTGCGACGAGCGCAGCGGACGCTGTCAAGGCAATGGTAGTCTTTTGCGGCGGCGGCGGCAGCGGCGGCGGCGGGGTGCCGGGGTCCGGGGTGGATGACGCACTCGTCATCTCCCTCTACGGAATGGCAGCACCTGGCCGCGTAGCTGCTGAGGCCCCGGCCAGTGTCGCGGCCACAGCCCCTGCTACAGCCGCCGCCAACAACACGCCTGCCGCAGCCATGGCTGTGCCGAGGGCTGCGGCCAGCGCGGCTGCTGCGAGGAGCAGAGATGCGCCGTCGCCCTCCCCCGCATCCGCTCGCGTAACAGAGACAGGCGACGTCAATCTGACGTTTATGGACACGACAGAGCCTGCTGCTGCTGCCGCCGCTGCAGTCAGTGTCGGTACCTCCTCCTACCCAAGTCTTGGGCCCAACCCTGATGCGGCAATGGCCATGTCTGCACGGTCGGCACCGGCAGCTGCCCGACCTGCACCGCCACCGCCGCCGCTGGCGGGTGTGGCGCTTGGAAGCGACGAGGAAGAGGACGATGATGACGGCGCGGGCCACAGCCCGGGCGACAATGACGTGGATGCGAGGGGCAGACCGCAGCTGCATGTGGAGAGCTGGGAGGAGGACAATGCGGAACCGGCACTGCCGCTGCTGCCGCTGTACGCCACTGTACAGATCTTGAACGGCCGCCACACCCGCAGCGGCAGCGCCCGCAGCCATGTGGTGAGCAGGAGCTTGTCGGGCTGCTCGCTGTCGAGCCACGTGTCCTCGCTGTCAGCGGTGAGCGAGGGCGCACTGGATGACGCGGGGTACGGGGGTGCTGGCGGCAACGGGGGAGAGAAGAACGACGTGGCGCCTGCCGCCAGCAGTGCAGCGGCAGCAGCACACGCAGTGGGCGGTTTCAAGGGCACCGGCACCAGCAGCGGCAGCCGGGCACGCGGCGGCGCCTCGGCCGCTGGAGGGATGGGCGTGGGCAAAGCAACCGCCACAACGGCACCAGCTGCGCACGAGTCGGCGCCGGCACAGTCGGCAGCCGCCGCATACGCCGCTGATGCCGACGCCGCCGCGCACGGTCGCACACGTGCCGCGGAACTAGTTTGGCACCAGAACCTGGCGGCGGCACTGGAGTCGGGCGGCGGCGTGACTGCGGACGATGCGCTGACGACGAGCACTGTGCTGTCGGAACAGGATGTAAGCCAGGCTGTGGAGGAGGGTGAGGGAAGGAATGGTAGGCAAATCAGCAATGCATCCTAGCCCCCGCTGGAGCAGCACCAGCGCAGACGCAAGAGATTTAGATGGCGGTGAGGGCAGCAAGCTTTTTGGCAGGGTGGAGGTTCGGCTTACTTGACTTGGTGGTCCGGCTTGGTTGAGCACCGAGTAGTTATGATGTACTTTGCGTAAGCGTCTTGTGACCACATGATAACGTCTGTCTGCCAGGAGGAGTCAGGCGGGAGCAGTCTGCTGTCCATGCTTGTAACACCTGACTCTGGATGATGAGGCTGCCAGTGGGGCACAGTTCTTTCACAAGCAGGTTCGCAGGCAGGCTGCGACAAGGAACCGTTGGTGTTCACGGGCTGCAGAGCGTAGGAGGTGAGGCTGTGCTAGACTCGCAGGAACAGGGGTGAGCTCAAACTCAAAGGCCATGCGCATCGATCACGTCATCGCCGCCATCCATTTGTGGTGACTCCCGGCAACGAAACTTGCTTTTTTCCTTATAATTACAATAACACATAATATAACGTTGGCGAGGATTGGGACAACGTCGCAGTTCCTTACACTCTAGTAGTCACACCTCGTCTTCACGTCGTCTACGAGACCCTTGATGACTCTTGAAAGATGGAATTAATGGAGCTGATCTTTGACGAGTGAACGCTAATTTAACTATGAACCGCTGCAGCGGCGGTCGCGGCCTCCCGGTTTTGCTACCGGCAGCCATCGTGATACTGTGGGTCGACGCGCAATTGTTCTTCGCAACTTATGATTCTGGCTCTGCAAAATTCCTCACTGCGGGTGACTTGCCGCTGCAGCTATCTACAATGTGCCCTACTTGTCGTTGACTGCAAGCCTACTGCATGCAAGACTTCACAAGGCGCCTTTTACTTGGAGAGGAATGCCTTGTTTCTGGGTCTGGGTCAGTATTGCATACCGCTGGTAATCACATCAACGGCGTGCAACGCGTCAACAACAACGGGGTGTTGCGCCGCTGAACGTCTTGATTCGGTCTCTATCAACATAGGTGAGGCTTGGGGGCGGTAGCCCGTGACGCTGCCTGGCGGGCATTCCAATGTCCTACCTGTCCTTGTTCACCCCTCAATCCTCATAGCCCACCATGCACACACTCCATTCGCCCTTGCTCGAATCCACACGCAGGCAATGAGTGCCGCATTACGCCCAGGCGGGTGTCTGCGTACCTGTTGCTCGGCGAGGACGGCGGCCGCAAACGGGCTGGGCGACTGCTGAACGTAACGCTGGCACGGGGCCGCGGCTGGCGGCAGCTGGTCATCAGCGGCTTCGCGCTGAGCCCCTCCCTGCTCGCAGTGAACAGCAGCAGTAACGATAGCAGCAGCGGCGTGACTACTGCTGGTAATGGTGTTAGTGGCAGCGGAAGCAGTGGTACGGGCCGTGCGCAGCTGTGCCTGCAGTTCAAGGGCGCCACGGCGGCCGCCGGCAGCAGCAGCGGCGGCGCCACGTCCCCTGGGGAGTGTGCAACGTTAGCGGGCTTGTGCGCCACTCCCGTCACTGGTAGCCCCGCATCCCTCAGCAACAGCAGCCCGCAGGTCACATGCACGGCGGTGCTATCGGCCGCATCAGGGGGCTGCTGCTCGACGTCGGTGGTGGCAGTGCCCAGCAGCCAGCAGGCGCCGCCGCTGGGAGCCCCACCCCCGGTGCCGCCGGCTGTGGTCCGGGAAGCGGGTGAGGACGCTGCAGGCAGCAGCGGCAGCAGTCCACCGGTGCCGCCACCGGTGTCTCCGCCTTCGCCGCCGTCACCTGTTCCCCCGCAGCCGCCCGCCGATGGGCTGCTGCTGTGCGCAACCTTCAGCCTCCTGCTGCTCGACAGCAGCGGCGGCACGGGCGGAGGCACCGGTGCGGCGCTGCTACTCTCGCAGGCGCAGTGCGCCACATGGCAGGCCGCAGTGGGCTCTGAGCTCACTACCTACTTCACAACACCGGCGGCCACGCCACCCGCTGCTGGGCTGCTGGCCATTCTTCCAACCGCCGCTAGCTGTAGCGGCTCAGGGGCTGTGGTGTGCGGCGCACTGACCTGGGCAGCGGCGGACGCGGGCGGCGCTGCGGACGCGGCTGCGGCCCTTCAGGACTTCCTGTACCTCCGTGTGGACGGCTGGCTGGATGCGGCGCTCAGCGGCACCAGCTGCAGGACGGCAGCGGGTGGGCTGTACACCGCTACGGCCGCGAGCCTTGTGGTAGAGGTGGAGGGCTTGCGGGTGGAGACGGCAAGGGGCGTGTGCGGCAGCGATTCGGCCGAAGAAGGGGATAGCGGCGGTGGAGAGCCGGCGGCAGCTGGTCCTGCCGCGCCGCCGCCTAGCCCGGGGCTGCCGGGCCCGCCGCCGAGTGCACCGCCTCCTCCCTCGCCACCGCCGCCCGCTCCACCATCGCCGCCCCCGTCTCCACCCCCACCGCCGCCCTGGTGCGTGCAGTGTGCTGGGGATCTGCTGCTGACACATCCTGCAACTACGCCCACCATGTTTCTAGACCTGGTTTTGGCTGTTCGTACACGCCTGGTCCCACAATGCAGTCCGATGCTGTCAGCAAAAGTATTTGCCTCTATGCCTCATTAAGCGCTGTGTACACGGCCACTCAGACAGCTTGACACTCAAACAACTACATGCACAAATATACACAGGTGGAGTGACGATGCCAGGTGGCAGTACTTGTGGATCAGTCCGCCACCGCCCCCGAGTCCCCCGCCGCCGCCTCCGCCCACCCCGCCCTTGCCGCCGCCGCCGCCGCCACCGCCCTCGCCGCATCCGGACGCGCCTCTACCGCCCGCCGCCGCCTACGCCACAGACGTGTGCCTGGAGGTGTACGTCATCCCGCGGGACCCTGCCGTGGGTCCCGCGGGGTTCGTTCTCGATGACACGGTGTGTACGGCGGCGGCGGCGCGGCTGGCGCTAGGGCTGGCCAATGTCACGCTTGGTAGTGGCGGCGTGGTGTGGCGGCCCTTCCGCCTGGACGCATGCTCGACAGACTACGTTCCGTCGGCAGACGGAGGCAGCGGGGACGGCGGCGGCGTGTTCCCGTACGTGCGGGTGTGCGGCTCCGTGGACTCGCCGTTGTTGTACGACACACTGCTTGCGCTGTACATCTGGGCGGCGGGCGGCGACCCCGGCGCGATCGACATACCTGTGCCGCGTGTGGCGGCTGGCCTGGTGACAGGCGGGCGCCGCGGCACGGGCGACCCGGGCTGCCCCTACACGGCCAACGGCATCACCTTCCGTGTCGGCATGTACGACTCGGTATACTACACGAACGGTTTCCCGGCGACCGACTATCTGTGCGGGAACGCGGACCCGCCGCCGCCACGGCCGCCACGCGGCCTGCCCCGTACGCCACCGCGTCCGCCGCGCACTCCGCCGTCGCCGAAGCCGCCGCGACCGCTGCCGCCTTCCCCCGAGCCGCCCCCACCTCCTGACCAGCCGCCCTCACCCGAGCCGCCCAGCTCGCCGCCCCTGCCGCCCGCCTATCCTCCCCAGCCGCCGCTCCCGCCCGCCTACCCGCCCTCCCCATCCCCGCCGCCCTCGCCTCCCCCGCCGCCGCCGCCGCCTCCGGAGGTCTTCTGCCAGCTGTGCATCCAGCTCTCCATCACCGCCAGCAGCACCGACGTGTTCATACCGTACAGCCTTTCCGAGTACGAATGCGGGGCCTTCGGTGCCACCATCGCGGATGAACTGGCCTTTGCCGTATACGACCTGCTGGGGCCTGCCGCGCCAGGCGGCTTCAACATCGTCGCGTGTGTGCCCGACGCCACAGACGCGTTCGGCCGGCACACCACCTACGTGCGCGTGTGTGGTCAGGTGCGGGAGCCCATCAGCGGCAGCGACTTTGCGACGTTGCAGCAGGTGCTTGAGACTCAGGTGGGGACGTGGCAGACGCTACCGGGCAACGGGCAGTGCCCGGTGGAGCTGGCGGGCCACTTCATCACGGCCGCCACCTACAGCGACCCCGCCGCACGGGACTGCGGCTTCAAAGCCAGCGCTACCGGGTGGGTGGGTGGGTGGGTGCGTTGAGGAAAGCGATGTAAAGTTATGGTGTATGGAGTGGATTAGCGGTCCTGTGTTCACGTGACAAACCCCGGCCGTCGTGTGTATTACTTGGCCGGACCTCGGATGTGATAATGTACGTGTCCTGCGTGTCGCCAAGGCGTTAGTCTGAGGCATCCAGGTCAACTCGCATCTACACATGGTCACCTGACACTGGCATCGCCACCCCGTGATGCCCCATTAAAACAGAGCCTGCGCACTAGTGTCGCCGCCTCCGCCGCCACCACCGCCGCCGCCGCCACCCCTTCTTCCGTCACCACCGCCGCCACGGCCATCGCCGGTTGCCAGCCCACCACCGCCGCCTCCGCCTCCCAACCCTCCGCCGCCGCGGCCTCCGCCGCCTGCACCTGCGCGCTGTCAGCTGTGCCTGACTTTGCAGTTCATTGGCACAGGGACCTCAGGGGCCAAGTCTTTTTGTGCGGCGCTTAACAAGGTGGGCGCGAGCTACGGTGGTCAGCGGCCGCGAGGGAAGGGCACCAGGATTCGGCAGATTGAGGATGACTGTCGAAGTTCTTGCCATCACGCCTGTCTACCTTGTTCGTTTTTGGTATTATAGCTTTTGATGAGACGGTATCGACTGATTCCACATGCTCCCAACCGCAGGCTGCCGCGGACACTTTCCAGCCGCTTGCGGATGCACAGGGCATCCGCTTGCTCGGCAGCGGCAGCGGCGGCGGCTCCGTGTGGCGCGCCTCCGGCTGCGGCCTGACCGACAGCCCCGGCATTGCAGCCGTGTCCGTGTGCGCCGACCTCCTTGCCGCCCAGGCGCCGGCGCTGCCGCGTGTCCTGTCTCAGGGCTTGCTCCAGCTATTCGACAGCCTCTTCCCGCCGCTGGCCTCCGGCGCGGGCAGCGGTGGCGGCTGCGCTGCCTACCCCAACACAGCACGAAGCTACCGCCTGCGTGTCAGCGATGGCTCGGCCAGCAGTGGTGGCGCCAGTGGCAGCAGCGGCAACAGCAGCGCCGCCGCGGGTGGCTGCTTTCCGGCAGAGGAGCGAGATTGCTCCACACCGGTGCCGGTCGCCACCTCGTTTCCTCCGGATGCGGCCTGCAGCAAGGACAGTCCTGCAGGCGCATTCCGTCTGCGGCGTGACATCCAATTTAAGAACGTCACCATATTGACCACACGGTGAGAGCATGTGGTGTAAGGCCACGGTGTGGTCTCACTCAGTCGCGGGCGTTTGGGCGTGCACGTCCAGTTGCATGTGTGGCGTGCTTGCGTATGTCCGGCCTAGATGCATGCGGCATGTATGGTCGCAATTGCGTCGCCTAGCCCTTGCCCTCCCGACAACCTCCACCCACTGCGGCTTAAAACAGTTACCCTCGCCTGCACACCCGCACCCACACAGGTACCAGCTGCACTGTTTCGGCATCCAGCTCAACAACGGCTCCTCCGCCAACACCTCGGTAAGGGCGTCCAGCTTGGGTCTCGCTCGCACCTCCTTAGCTTACCTGCGCCAATTGCGGTATCGCACTCTGCACAGAACCCAAAACGCTTTGTTCGTTCGCCTCCGATCCCTCACCTCACTCTGCGGACTTCCACGCTCTACAACCCCCCCTCCCAACAGGCCTGTGCCGGCAGTGGGCGTGTCGTGCAGCTGGCCATACTCGCCAACGCCACCCAGCGCGGCGCGCTGACCAGCGTGGTCGTGCGCGGCAGTGCTGACCAGCGGCGCCTGCCCGTGTCGTCCCCTGCCACCTCCACCCCCACCTCCAATGGGACCGCCGAAGCCCTGGACGCTTGGTGGGTGCGGCCGGGCGCCACTGGCGCGGACCGCAAGCTGGGCAACGCGCTGTGGGTGCGGCCCATTGACTGGAACGCGGACCTGACGCGTGACCTGGTGGCCAGGGGCCGCGCGGAGGTGTGCCTGGAGCTCAGGCCGGGGGTGGGGCTGGGAGGCTTCTGCTTGGGCGACGGCGGCGCCACGTGCTACGTGGCCATATACTCCAGTGACACGTGCTGCCCGGTGGCCGGC
The DNA here is from genome assembly GCF_000002595.2 of Chlamydomonas reinhardtii. Taxonomy (NCBI): domain Eukaryota; kingdom Viridiplantae; phylum Chlorophyta; class Chlorophyceae; order Chlamydomonadales; family Chlamydomonadaceae; genus Chlamydomonas; species Chlamydomonas reinhardtii. Next base: position 6,768,265 of record NC_057005.1, on the reverse strand, counting down.
GCGGCGCTGCCCTAGCGAGCAGCGTGCCTTGTGGCTTGCCCGCCTGTGCCGCAGTGGGTGTGGGTGGAATGATACAGGGAAGAGAAACCAAGTACTTGTGGCGCATGGGGGAGGACATAATGGAATGAGTAAATGAGTGGGCACAATTGGAGTTTCGGGTTGGGCGAGGCTGGGGAGGGCAAGTTTACTACTGATGTTCAAGTGCATGGTTAATTGCTTCCGTTTTGTGCTCTGACAAGTGTCCCCGGTCAGGAAAATTGCGCTCTGAAAAGAGTGATGCCGGGAGTGAACCTACAAATACAAGCATAGGATATGTACTGAGCTTTGATCAACAACTATGTCAAGACTTTCGTCGATTCCAGGTTATGATACTACGCGTGCCAGGGGAAGCACGCTGACCTGGGGCGTCTTGTGCTGCCAGGTGCGGATGGACCCCTGAAACATTGAAGCGCGTAATGCTTCGTGGCTCTCCCTGCTGGCTTCCACGTGTACCGTACCACCCAGCTAACGGCTGATACATATCAGTGAATGAGCCGTTCTGTACATCATGCAGGAACTGACAAAAGGGATGCGGTACACTAAACGGTATCTGGTGCGGTCTGGTGTTGCACCTTGATTTGAGCAGCCAGTCAGGGCCAGTCAACACGGCTGCGCGTTCTTGCCCGCGCGGCCGCGCCCGTGCCCGCGCCCGCCCGCACTCGCCAGTACCCGCCTTAAGTTGTGTCTCTCTTCTTTTATGTTGATGGAGCAGACGTGCAGCGTTACACACAGGCGCCCTGCCGGGGTCGCGCTGGACTGAACTGTGGCGGGGCATGCTAGGCGAGACATGTCGGGGACATGTCGCCGGCTCTCACTCTCAGCAAGTGCCCATGGAATCAAACCCAAGCCGCCATCTTATACATGCCTCCGTCTTGTAGCCATAACTTCACCCGCCAGTAACATGGCATGTGCTGTTGAACCGCTCGCTAGCACTCTCATTCACAATCCAGAGTCGCTTCCTCCACATCCCAGCACAATACTATGAAATATGCATGCATTTATTTGAAAGCAAGGACCGGCCTGGAGCGTCAGAGTTGTCCGTGCAAAATTCAATTCAAGATGGGGGGCTGGATCCATCGTCACCAAAGCGCGCCATTCAGCCGAGGCTTTCGCGCCTGTCGCTTCATACCCGGTGAAGCTCCACTTTAACGTCATTGATAGGCTTCATACTTACTTGGAGCGCTGTCCAAGCTCTGAGCGCCACCGAGCCTGCCGCACCAGGTGGGTGTTTGTATCTCGCCGCGGAAGGGGGGCCCTAGAAACAGCGCTCTGAAATTTTGCACAATGTGTAGCAAGGCTGTGGAATTTCTTAGTGACCAGCGATGTGCGCTGTGACCAACAGCAGAGGGCAATTTGAGCATTGGGCCGGCTGTATGCTGCTCTGCCAGCGCTGCCAAGCACGCACAGGGACGTCTGTACCATCCTATATGGCATTATGATACTATTCAATTACTACAAGCCGCGACACTGCCCGTTTTCGTCTGTCGCAGCCGGAAAATCCTCGCACCGAGCCTTGGCTTGAAGCAAGCAATCATGCTGGCCTCCAGTTCTCTGACGAGCAAGCGCTCAGCATGCGCTAGCTCGTCTGCTTCCCGCGTTCCTCATGTTCGCGCGGCGCCAGTCCCGCAGCGAGCCGTCACCCCTCAGCCCGCGACGAGCACCTCCTACCCCAGCCAGCCAGTCTTCCGCCAGCACCAGGTGGCGCCTGTGCGTGGCCGCCCGGGCCGCAACTATATGGTCGTCGCCAGCACTGGGTAAGGCTGCGCACAGAAGCAAGCAGGGTGCTCATGACAAGTTGTGCAGGGCACACTGCTACGGCTTGGTACGCCCGGCACTCATGCCTGACGATTTCACGCGGCTGCTCTGCACCCTCCTCGCAGCTACATACCTTTTGGTGGTGATGCCCGCATCAAGGTTATCGGGGTCGGCGGTGGTGGCGGCAATGCCCTAAACCGCATGATCAACAGCGGCCTGCAGGGCGTGGAGTTCTGGGCCATCAACACCGACGCCCAGGTGCGTGAAGAGCTGCTCTGACCCTCCCCAGTAACAAGCCGCCTCGTGTTCGTCTTCCCCAAGCACCCTGCGCAGCACCTGGCGCCACCGGTTCATCGCTATACCCGCCGGCTGCCCTTCTTCAACTCCTTCCCATCCCTGTCCCTCCCCGCCTCCTCGCTGCAGGCCCTGGCCGCCCACCAGGCTCTCAACAAGGTGCAGATCGGCAGCGAGCTGACCCGCGGCCTGGGCTGCGGCGGCAACCCTGAGCTGGGCCGCCGCGCTGCTATGGAGAGCGAGGAGGCGCTGCGCCGCATGGTGCAGGTGAGCGCAGACCGGTCCGGGACTCGGCGCAGTGCTCCCGGTGCGGTTGCGTCCTGGCATGGCCTCACTGCATGGGCATCATCCGCCTTCCGGCTGAACGCAGACCATCCAGATGCCGTCACATGCTGCTTCTAGTGACAAGATTGCCGCCACTTCCCATATGTCTCGACCGTTTTCGTCTTCCTCTGAAAACCTCAGGGCGCTGATCTGGTGTTCATCACCGCGGGCATGGGCGGCGGTACCGGCACCGGTGCCGCCCCCGTGGTGGCCCGCCTGTCCAAGGAGTTGGGCATCCTGACTGTGGGCGTCGTCACCTACCCCTTCAACTTCGAGGGCCGCCGCCGCGCCGGCCAGGTGCGTTCTGGCTGCTTTGGGATCACCCCTGTTGCCAAAAGCCCCCTTGGGGCAGGGTATCACCGAAGTGCCATATTGACATCTAGTGACGCCGCTTTTCGGCATTCATCACGCTACCACAGGCTCTTGAGGGCATTGAGGCGCTGCGTGAGGCCGTGGACTCCGTGATCGTCATCCCCAACGACCGGTGAGTCTTAGTGTGCCTGCTGGTACTGTACCGCTGTGCCCCCCGAGTGCGAAGTGCATCGGACCGGTCCCTTGCTGTCCTCACTCGTCCTCCTCGCACCCTGCCCCCCCCCCGCCCCGAAAACTCACACACTGCACAACCTGCACGTTGCTCTCGCGTGCAGCCTGCTGGACGTGGCCGGCGCCAGCACCGCGCTGCAGGATGCCTTCGCGTTGGCAGACGATGTGCTGCGCCAGGGTGTGCAGGGTATCTCAGACATCATCACCGTGCCCGGCCTCATCAACGTTGACTTTGCGGATGTCAAGGCCATCATGAGCAACAGCGGTAAGTCAGTCCTGTGATGGCACGGGGACTCAGGTGTGACGCTATAGTTGCAGATGTGCAGGCAGCGTGTTGCTTTGCAGCGCGTGTGAAGTGGCGCAGTGTAAGTGTGTTACTGGACGGCGTTAGTGTTTTACTGTACGGTGCTTGACATTGCGCGCGCTATGGGCTTGCAGGCACGGCCATGCTGGGTGTGGGCGCCGCCTCCACAGCCACCGCCGCCCCCGGCGGCCCCGACCGCGCGGAGCAGGCGGCCGTGGCCGCCACATCGGCACCGCTCATCCAGCGCAGCATCGAGAAGGCTACCGGCATTGTGTACAACATCACTGGTGCGTGGGATTGGGGAAGGGCGTTATGGGCAAGCTCGTACATGTGTTGCGCCTACTGCTTTTGAACTGTAGCGAAGCAAGGTAGCGGCCCCGATCTTACGGGAACTTCGCCGCCAACCGCAACCCAACACAGGTGGCCGTGACCTGACCCTGGCCGAGGTCAACCGCGTGTCCGAGGTGGTGACCGCCCTGGCCGACCCCTCATGCAACATTATCTTTGGCGCCGGTAAGATAACTGGCCGGGTACACCGCAAGCTCCTCCTTCTCGCTTATGCTACAGCCCAGGGCACCATATGTGCGTCCGTACGCTTCTGCCCCAGCATATTTGACTGCGTGCCGGCCCCGTGCTAATGCTCCATCCATGCATGTTCTCAAACACCGCACTGAAACGCTGTTCTCCCTCGCACTGCAGTTGTGGACGAGCAGTACGACGGCGAGCTGCACGTGACCATCATCGCTACCGGCTTCGCGCCAACCTACGAGAACGAGCTTCTCAACGGCGGCAACGCGCAGCAGCAGCAGGCTCGTGCCGCCCGCCGCGCCTCAAACCAGGCTACCGCCGCGTCACTTGCGCCCAACCCCGTGCCCGCCGCTGCGCCCGCTGCCCCTGCACCGCCTGCCCAGCCAGCGATGCCGGCCGTGCAGCCCACCACCCCACCCGCCAACCCTGCTGCTCCCTGGAGCCGCCCCAACCGTGCCAAGCTGGACTTTCTGGGCCGCAGCATTCTGTGAGCAGTCGCAGCTGTCTGGCGTGTTAGCTAGTTAGTAGCGGCAGGGCAGGGACTAAGGCTTTCGGTACACCGCTGTGAAGTTCTTCACAATGAAGCGTTATGTATGTGGGAAGGATTGGACACGTGAGAGGTACTGTATGGCGCGGTCCTCGCGTAAGGATTCTGAGCCAACAGTTGGAAGGCTGCACAAGGTGCTGGGCTGGCTGGGGAGGAGGATGGCGCAGGTTGTGGCAGCTTAGGGTCAACGTCCGTAGCAATGCGCGTGACCAACCGACGCATCATTTCAGGTGCTGCTGTACAGATTTGAAGGTGACCCGTGCCTATGCACATATTTTATGCTTGATACTTGACCTGCTGCTGGCAGTAGAACTTGACATAAATTGACAGGATGGACCGCGTGTGGAGTGAGAGGGTGCTGGTGATTCCTACTGCGGCCTGCAGGCCGAAAAGCATGGCAAAGCTGATGCGTCGCGCCGGCGGGCGCTGGCAAACGCGTGAATGCAAATAAGTCATTACGCTGAATCGCTGCCACGTGTACGACTCGCGCATCTTCCCCTGTGTTGACCAGGTGACCAACGACCCTGCATGCCTGCAGGGTAGCCACCATGCTGCCTGACATCGGATTTTCAGCACCAGCGACACAGCCAGACCTGTCAGGCCTCCATGACACTATCCCCTGGCGCCTGTGCCTGTAGGCCCTGCGCCAAGCATATGGTGCGGGAGCCGGGAGGAGGCATAACCGTTAAAGGCTTGCACAGTTGCCCCTGCGGGGAGCCCACACGAGCTCGTACCGTGTATCGCCGTATCGGGGCAAGCACATGTTTCCGCTGTCCTGAAATACCACCTTGACATCTGTCTAAGGTAATGTGCGAGCTGCAGCGCACGCCACGCCGGGGACCAGGGGAGGTGTGTGGGGGGGGGAGCCGAAGCGGGCAGGGCAGGAGCCGGGGACGGGCAAGGGGACGGGTTGGAAGTAGGGTTTGTTTGATCGGGATCTAGATTCGCTGCTCCGCAATCTCCCGCCTGCGCCCTATTTAGAGTCCAGCTCGACATATAGGTTTACATGCACTTTGTGAGCTCACTACTTATCACTTTGACTTCTCGTTTGTGCAAGTCGTTGCGCCGACCCTTCCGACTGTCGACCTTCTTGGACTCTTTCCTCATCCGCTGCTCTGGGACAAATGGCTTTCGCTCTGTCAAGCCGTGCTCCTGCCTCCTTCAGTGTCGCCGCCAAGCAGGCACGCCGGCCGCGGAGCGCCGTCCCGATGTCGCGCGCCCGCTGCGTCGTCGCCCGCGCGGAGCTCCAAGATCCCGTGCGCAACATCCAGGGCGCCGTGCAGTCTTTTGTGCGGGTGAGAGCTGCTGCGCGCTTTGACAAGTCAGCTACCTTTTTGAGCGACATGACGACTCGCCGACACTTTCCGCGCTAGAGTGTAGGGCGATGCGCTTTTTCCAGTCTGGGGTTCAGTTAAACGTGTCTAGAATCAGCTCTAAGGCGGGATGTTCTTGGGTGTTGCACATGATGTAAGCTTGCACATCTGTCGGGGCGACCATCTTTTGCACGAACAAAGCACTACGCGGTCCGTGACACGCAACATTGCGGTTCTAGGGCATCAGTCAATCGACTGAAGCCAGGCAAGAAACCTATGTGTACGTCCTCCTTCCGCCACAACCCTGCGACTGACACGCCTTCCCCTCCCCCTCGCGCACGCTGTTACAGAGGTATGACCTCCTTTCAACTGGCGCGGGTGCGCTGCTCGTCACCGGATGGTTTTACGTCCACGGCCAGGATCCGTGGACCGCGCTGTCCCTGACCTTCACCTCGACTGTCGTCGCGTTGGTAGCGAACGAGCTGCTGTTCTCCTCGGACAAGAGCCAGTAGAAGGCCGAGTAGCAACGGGACTGGGCGTTACCGCCCTTGGCGTGGACTGGACTACACTTCATTGACCCGTGACCTACAGCTCATTCACGACGCATCACTGTCATCCGGGGATGGGTCCCAAGTCATCTGGAATAGGGGTGGTAATCCAGTCCGCACCAGTAAGAGAAGAAAACCATCGAGTTCTTTTTGTGCGGAGTGTGTGCGTGTTGCTATGCTGTGTCTCATTTTATGTATCTGCATTGGTTGGCAGCAGAGGCTAATGCGGATGTCGCTTAATTGGGCGGAGCGGTACCGGCTGCATCCAGCGCCGGCAATCAATTGTCTGTACTTTATGAATAAGTTGGGCGCGGCGGCTTGCCTCACATGCCCTTTCACATATCGGTATAAGCACTCACATCAACATTGTGTACACAGCGCTGGCTACAGCTTGCCCGCCGCTTCGGTTAGCAACGGGCAGGTGTGTTCGGTAGCAGTTCGGTGGCCCAAGAGTGCTTATCCCACGTCTGTTTTGTTGAGGTTGTTGAGTGTGGTGCGTGTTGATGGAGGAATTATAGGACAGGCTTTGCGACAGCAACATGATAAGACCGGACAGATCAAGTCTCACATGGATTGCGCGCATTGACAGATGTACAGTTCAGTTGGTCAGCATGCAAGTCGCGTGTGGGACGAGGGAATCATGGACTCGACGTAACCGGAAGTCGCTGGCACAGCTGCAGCTTTGTCAGACGACGGAGTGAATCGCGAGCAAGGATGGTAAGAGAATGTATGGGGTGGTGCAGTAAAGTGCACCCGTATCGGACCAGGCAGATATGCTCGAAGAGTTGAAGGACGCTGGGGTGATGTAAGAACCACGTACCACGTGGCCTGTACCATGCACCTCAAGAGAGGTCAAACCAGTTGCAGAACCCGGAATGAACCCTGTGGCTCTAGCACAGGCTACACCAGCGTTGTGGGGCTGACGAATCCAGCTGGGGCCAGAGCTGGGACCAGCCAACGAGCCCAAGCTCATGCCCGCAGCCCACCCGGGCATGCACAGCAATAGCCAAGACCCTGCTGAGGACACAACACATCATTATATCATCTGACGGGTGGGGCATCGGCGGGTGCGGAGCAATTACGCTACCGGCTACCCAGCTCTCCCTGACTCTGAGGCGCATGTACAGTCTTCGCGGAGCGACATACCTGGGGATCAGGGGAGGGCTGGGATAAAGGCCCAGTCGGTACGTTGGCGAAGGCGAAACCGAGGCACCAAGGCAGTTTCCCAAGGCTTGTGGCTATATTACCGCCATCAAATTACCATGCAACTACGCCGTTTAGCAAGGTCATGTGGGGGATGTGGTGCCTGTGGATGGGTTGCCGGGTGGGCAGGGGTGGCGCAGGTTGGGCGGGGTGAGTCGGGTACTTGACACGCCAGTTGCGAATGTTAAGGTCGGCGAGCTGGAAGAGAATTAAAGAAATCCATGGTACAAATGCATTCATGCTTTATGCGCGCTTGTGGGGACGTGTCCATTTCCAGTGGCGAGGTCGCATCGATGCCAGCTCCTCGTTCTGTCCTGCTCTCTTAACTGGCCTTTCATATTCACGATTATATACATAGGTGCAGGGACTTCTGCACAAAGAATTTTGGCGACGACTGTGAACAGCATCACGCGACAAGGCCTGCGCTGAGCCTGGACGCAAAGTAGCGATCCTTCCCTGCCCTTCGGGCGCTTTTGAGGACCAGCAGCAGAAATGGTGAGTAGCGGTGGGGCACAGGGCGCTTCACCGCAACGTTCACTGATCTTGCTTGGACCCCGGGCTCGCCCTTGCTCGCACGCGCTCATGGGCACAGCCGCTGCGTCTGGACATTAAGGTGAGTTCACCCTGCTGCTTGGTTGGCTTAGTTTGAGGACAGGCTATTGCACCTTCAGGGAGCAGCTCGAGCTCAGACGGACCGTTCTCGTCACAGCGCGAATCTGAAATGTGTTATATAATCTGTTCCACAATTGCAGAAGCAGCTGGTCCAGCGGACGGACCGTGTCAAGGGTGTCGATGTGCACCCCACGGAGCCGTGGTGAGCAGCAGTGTCTGCAACGGGCGTGCAGAGCTGGGTGGAGGTTTTGGACGATGCAGCTCTGTCTGGTCGCAGAAGACTTCTGATGGTTGCACGGCCGTCCTACTGGGGAGGAAGACGGGGGTGGGGACAGTTACACGGTTCGTCCCACTGTGGGCCTGACACGCTGTTGCTCACGGGTGTGACAGCAACGGGTTTGGCCATGTGGCACTGAAGTGGGCACGAGCCGCTCTTGGCTGGATTACTAATCAGGCATCGTCCTGCTTGCAGGGTCCTGGCCAACCTGTACAACGGCAACGTTTACATCTGGAACTACCTGGACCAGGCACGACCTGGGTCGTGGGAGGGCTGGGGAACTAGCACTGATGTACGGCAGAACCAGTGTGCTACAAGGACAATGTTCAGTGGCCTGGGCATCGGAGCTTCAAGGATACGCGCTATGCCGGGGTCGTGTAGCTAACGGCGTGGGTACCCGGAATGCTGGCTGTGCAGACTCTGGTGAAGTCGTTCGAGGTGACGGAGCTGCCCGTGCGCGCGGCCAAGTTTGTGTCGCGCAAGCAGTGGGTTATCACGGGCTCGGATGACATGTTCATTCGCGTGTACAACTACAACACCATGGACAAGGTTAAGACCTTTGAGGCCCACACGGACTACATCCGGTGCGTCCGGGGCAGGGCTGTCCATGCACGGGGATGGAGAGAGCTCAATGGGGACACGGGAGCCGGAAACGGGCGATGCAACCTGCAAGCGACACGGCATTGTTGCTAAGCTGCTGCTGGATGCGCCTGTGGTTCCCCTCAGGTGCATCACCATCTCGCCCACCATGCCCTACATCCTGACCTCGTCTGATGACATGCTCATCAAGCTGTGGGACTGGGAGAAGGTGGGCTGCAGCGTGCGTATGCAGGCACACCTGTAGCCTACCAGGCGCGTCTTTGGAATCCAGTTTTTGGTTGACGCCTGAGATACTGACGCGGGTACTGCATGGGCTGCTGGCACGCTCGCAGGGCTGGAACTGCGTCCAGGTGTTTGAGGGCCACTCGCACTACGTGATGCAAGTGTCCTTCAACCCCAAGGACACCAACACCTTCGCCTCAGCGTCGCTGGATCGCACCATCAAGGTACGCGAGGCTGGTCTGTCCCTCCCTCGGGCCCCCATAGTTTATCCTAAACAGCCATTAATCTCCGAGATGCTTTGCGTCCGCATTGGCCGGTTGAATGCATGCGTTGGGCAGGTGTGGAGCCTGGGCCAGCCCACCCCCAACTTCACGCTGGAGGGCCACGAGAAGGGAGTCAACTGCGTGGACTACTTCAACGGTATGTGTTGGGCTTGGCGCCGGCATGCAGCGACTGCATGGTTGCAGGGTGATGGGCTGCAAGGACTGGGCGTCGAGGCAAGAGATTGCATGAATACGTAGGGAAACGAGTTAGCGTCATGTCCTTATTCGGGCTGGGACTCCACCTGTGTCGACGATTGGTCGATCATGTACTTCGCATAATGCAGGTGGTGACCGCCCCTTCCTGATCTCGGGTGCTGACGACAAGCTGGTCAAGGTGTGGGACTACCAGACCAAGGCCTGCGTTACCACCCTGGAGGTGCGTGGGCTGAACCAGATGGGACCTGTGCTGCTGGAGGTCCAGCGCAGCAAGCAAACAAATGCTGACAAGTTGTTGCACGGCGCGTGTACCATGTTCGTCTGCAGGGCCACCAACACAACATCTCGTCGGCCATCTTCCACCCGGAGCTGCCCATCATCGTCACGGTGGGAATGCACAAGGGGATTTTGCTGCACACATAGCGGGAAGAAGCAGCGCTGGTAGAGAATAAGGCGATGCGCACGATACTGGGCTACCTCCACCTGCCTCGTCAACATTATGTGCGCTTGGGGTGGCTATATGCTGTGGTATACAGGGTTCGGAGGACGGCACGGTCAAGGTCTGGCACAGCACCACCTACCGTCTGGAGAACACCCTGGACTACCGTATGGAGCGCGTGTGGAGCCTGGGCTACGCCAAGGGCTCCAACTGGTGAGGAACGCGGGCGGGCGCATGTGGAGCCTGCTGGCAGCATTCCTGACTACAGGGACAGCGCCGCGTATGAAGCCATGTTGGCTTGCCGTGCCCTTGCTGACAAACGTGCCACCGGTATGCATGTTTGACCTTGCAGCATTGCCATCGGCTACGACGAGGGCTGCGTGATGCTGAAGGTGAGCTGGGTGCTACACACGGCAGCTTGGCGTTATTCATTGCTCTGGGACTGCTAGGCGTTAGGACAGGTTGTTGGGGATTGCATGTCTCGTTCCCAGACGCCATACCTCATAAACTTGTTCCTTGTCCTGCAACAGATCGGCCGCGACGAGCCCGTGGCGTCCATGGACAGCAGCGGCAAGATCATCTGGGCCAGGCACAACGAGATCCAGGTGCGCGGGGCCTACACCTACCCGTGAAGCTTCACCATTTCGTAGTTATGTCCAGTTGCTAGTCCTCCTTGTCGCAATACCGTACTGACCCGGTCTCGAATTTGGCTGGCGCAGACCGTCAACATCAAGGCGCTGGGCGCCGACTTTGACATGGCGGACGGCGAGCGCCTGCCGCTGCCCGTCAAGGACCTGGGCTCCTGCGACCTGTACCCGCAGAGCCTGCAGCACAACATGAACGGCCGCTTCGTCGTCGTGTGCGGCGATGGTGCGTTCTTTGCCCGCTCGGCAGTCAACTTTGGTTTGCATTGGGGCCACTAGGTCGCCCTCTTAGTCCCAGTATGGGGCCGCTCTAATAGCTTCCCCGGACAACTGGCCGTTCCTATAGGAGAGTACATTGTGTATACTGCTCTGGCGTGGCGCAACAAGGCCTTCGGCAGCGGCCTGGAGTTCGTGTGGAGCGCCGACGGCAACGACTACGCCATCCGCGAGTCCACCAGCAAGGTCAAGATCTACAAGAACTTCCAGGTGCGCGCAGTGTGAAAGCCTGCGTGTCTGCACCCTCTTGCAACACACTGCATGATTGCACCTACACCGGCATTCTGGTACATGGTGCACTGCCTCAAAAGGCTACTGAACACCAACAAATTAATTTACCGCAACGCCTCTCTACCGCCGCTGTGTGCTCTCTCGCCCCCTGCAGGAGAAGAGCACGCTGCAGCTGGGCTTCAACGCCGAGGGCATCCACGGCGGCGCGCTGGTGGCGGTGCGCGGCACCGACTTCGTGGTGTTCTACGACTGGGACGGCCGCGTGGTGCGCCGCATTGACGTGGCGGCCAAGTCGGTGCAGTGGAGCGAGAGCGGCAACTCGGTGGCCATCCTGGGCGACACCAGCTTCTACGTGCTGCAGTACAACCGGTGCGTGGCATCCGAGCAGGCATGAGCGCCGGTCAGGCTGACGGCCAAGCTGTGCGACAGGGGCTCAGGGATGTACTGTTAGGCGAAACAGACCGCACATTTGTTCCGAACATAACTGTGACTGAGCGTGTGTGGTCCGTCTCCGCAGGGACCTGGTGGATGAGCACTTCGCTTCGGGTGGTGCCGCTGGCGAGGACGGTGTGGATGACGCGTTCGAGCTGCAGGCAGAGATCAGCGAGCGCGTGCGCACGGGCGTGTGGGTGGGCGAGTGCTTCGTGTACAACAACACCGCCTGGCGCCTCAACTACTGCGTGGGCGGCGAGGTGACCACCGTGGTACACCTGGACCGCCCCATGTACCTGCTCGGGTACCTGGCCTCCTCCAACCGCGTCTTCCTCATTGACAAGTGAGTACCGCCACTTTGTTTGATTCGTGGCGTGCCGCTGCAGCAATCGGGGTCGGCCTGAGTGAGTATGCAGTGTCCACTCCGCCAGCCTCAAGCATCCGCACTTAGCTGCGCTTGTCGCCCACTGGTTCGTTCCCACCCGCTTACCCACACGGACCATCGCCACGATTGCCTCCCTGCCCCAGGGAGTACAACATCGTGTCGTTCACGCTGCTGCTGTCCATGGTGGAGTTCAAGGCGCGCATCTCGCGCGGCGAGCTGGACAGTGCCATGGAGCTGCTGCCGCAGATCCCCAAGGACCAGCACAACGCCGTGGCGCGCTTCCTGGAGGCCAAGGGCATGGTGGGCACCGCCCTGGCCGTGGCCACCGACCCCGACTACCGCTTCGACCTGGCGGTGCAGCTGGGCGACCTGGAGGTGGCGCAGAGCATCGCGCAGACGCTGGACTCCACGCCCAAGTGGAAGCAGCTGGGCGAGATGGCGCTCACGGGGGGCAAGCTGGAGCTGGCGGCGGAATGCCTGTCGCGCGCCAGCGACTTCTCGGGCCTGCTAATGCTGGCATCCGCGCGCGGCGACCGCGCCGGCATGGCGGCGGTGGCGGTGTCGGCGGCGGCGGGCGGCAAGAGCAACGTGGCGTTCCTGGCGTTCTTCCTGCTGGGCCGCCTGGACGACTGCCTCAACCTGCTGCTGGACACCAACAGGTGCGGTTGCGCGGCCGCATGTAGTGGACGGGGTGTTGCTGCGATCGTCGGTACCACGATTGTACGGTTATTATGCAGTGTTGCTGACGCCTGCTAATGGGCCTTTGCTCCTTCAGGCTGCCGGAGGCGGCCTTCTTCGCTCGCACCTACATGCCGTCGGCCATCACGCCAGCGCTGGTGAAGTGGAAGGCGGACCTGGCGGCCATCAACCCCAAGGTATGGGTGTCCGGCGGGTTACGGGCTGGAGCGTTTTACAACCAGCTATGTGACCACGCGAACAAATGCGCAGGATGCACTTGCCAATGCTTTAGGCACGCCCCTGTGCACGTTTCATGACCGACAGGCTGCCGAGGCGCTGGCAGACCCAGCGGCGTACCCCAACCTGTTCCCGCACTTGGACGAGGCGCTCCGCGCAGAAAAGCTACTGGGTGAGCGCATCTGCTCGCGCTATGGACCCGAACTGCTTGAGAGCACTTGGGTCGAGCATGCGGCAGCCATTTCTGTACAACTGGGCCCCGCCTCCCGCTCTGGCTAATGTTCAGCTGTAATGCCTCACCACTGCCTTTCTGTTCCTGTACAGCGGCGGGTCGCGATAGCAAGGTGCCGGCGGAGAACTACCTGGAGGCGGCCGCCATCGCGGCGTCCACCATGGAGGGCGGCCTGGACGGGCTGCTGGCGCGGTTGGGCGACCTGGGGCTAGGCGACGGCGAGGAGGCGGAGGCGGATGAGGCGCCAGCGGCCTCGGTGCCGACGCCGGCACCCGCGCACCACGTGCACGAGGAGCAGGAGGACGAGGAGGAGGAGCAGGAGGACGAGGCGATGGCAGAAGTGAGTGCTGAGGACGCGGGCTCGCTCCATTGCCGACCACGGAGGAGTTGACAGCGCGCATCTGCCGTGAAGCTTTTGCTCTATTCTTGTGCAGCTTGACGATGTTGACTTTCCCTTTTGCGCTGCAGGAGGAGGAGGAGGAGCAAGTGGTGCCTCCGGCGCCCCCCGCGCCGGTGGCCAAGCCCCCGGAGCCCGCGCCCGCGCCGCCTCCTGCGCCCGTGCCGCCCGCGCCGCAGCCGCCGGCACCCGCCGCTGAGCCTGAGGAGGAAGAGGAGGAGGAGGACCCCTTCGGCGACCCCGAGGGCGAGGCCGAGGAGGGCGACGGAGCGGGCGTGAACGCGGAGGACCTGGACGATGACTGGGGTCTGGACGCGGACGGGGACGAGCAGGCGTGAGCAGGGAAAGCGGGCAGGCACAACTTTGTAGATAGCGAAGGAGCACATGAAGGACATAGGTGCTGCGTGGAGTACAAGGCTATCCATGCATTCCCAAGTATCGGAAACCATTTGTAGAGTAGATCAAATCTGTGCGCACGGTACTTCACTGGTGGCTTGTACCAGCAGGAGTGGGAAGGTGGGGCCTGGCAGGCCCATTATGTAGGGAGTTGCACGTGCTTTGATGGCGTCCTTGTGTAACATGTAGATGCATACTTACGCAAATGTCGACAGCATTACGGGGTAACGGGGGCCACGAAATGTTACGGTCCAGGGCAGCGTGCTATGAAGGCGGGGGAGCGAATGACACAGGAGTGCAGGGAGGGGAGGGAGAGGCCGGGGAGGAGGGCGGGCGAGCACAGGAGTGCCCACTCGGCGCACGAGTTTAGGGTTCATCGCGCGACCTCCATAACATGCATCTTGAACGGGGCCTTACATACTTATGTTAGCTTGGTGACACGGCGTGTTTCTATCTGTGTTTGCCGCAAAATGGCGCTGCCGCTCAGAACCAAAGCGTGAAGCGCGGCGCCAGCAACCTGGCCCAGTGCTGCAAGTCTATTTCATTAAAGGATTTAGAAGCACGTGTGAGCGATGCAGGTGTGCGCGCACCGTCGTGCGGCGAGCAGCTGGTTGCTCGGGCTCGCGCTGCTGGTTTTGTTGCTGGGGCAGAATGCAGTTGACGTATTGGCTTCTATCAAGGATCCCTACAAGGTGCGCTCCAGCGGGGGGCTCAAGCAGTCCAACCGAACCATGGAAATATGAGCGCGTGAGGCTACCTCCTGGGCTACATCGTGCATTTCTCCACGGGGAAAGCAGCACAGAAAGCCTGAAGGACGCCGGGGGCAGCGCACAGTGGTGGGCGGGGGGTTGCCGAGCCGGGGCACCCCAGGGGGCTACCCAGCTCGTGTATGTTCTGCATCCCCCGAAGGCGACCCGCACGGCACGATGCATGGCCTGCTGCATTATCAGGTGCTGGGAGTGTCCAAGGACGCGGACGCAGACGCAATCAAGCGGGCGTACAAGAAGCTGGCGCTGAAGTGAGTGTGTTGCGGGGCGTCATAACCGCAGCGCCGCGCCGCGCGTGTGCAGGCAGTTGTGCAGCGAGAGCGGGGAAATGATGTCCGACTGCTTACCCTACTTGCTCACAATGTCTTTGAACCTCGGTTTCGGCCGTTCAGGTACCATCCCGACAAGAACCCGAAGGGGCAGGGCAAGTTCATCGAGATCCAGGTGCGCACGCGCCCATCCCCTGCAAACACGCCCCAACCCCGCCCCAACCCAACACCGCCCATGCACCTCCGCGCCTCCACAACTCCATCCTTATTCCTTTACCTCCACCGCTTCTACCTCCCGTTGTGGTGGTATCTTATTTCCTCGCAACGCTGCCATTCTTACCGCCCGTGTGCCCAGCATGCCTATGAAATTCTGTCGGATGGCGACAAGAAGCGGGATTATGACGAGGGCGGCGGCTCGGGCGGTGGCGGCCACTACCACCACCAGCAGCACCACCAGCAGTACCAACAGTACCAGCGCTACCAGGAGCAACAGCAGCGGCAGTACGAGTACTACCAACAGCAGCAACAGCAGCGCGAGCGGCACTTCCACAGTCTACTGCCCTCCAACACCTCCTTCATTACCTCGTCAAACGCGCGCAACCTCATCTTCCACAGCAGCCGTCCCTGGATACTGATGGTACGGCAAGCCCATAATGCGTACACTGCAAACTAAGTACCTGGTCATTCGGGGCTGTACGTTGGGACAGGGCTGCGCTAGTCCAGTACTCAATCTGTATGGAAATGCGTCACGCCCCATTTCCTCACACTCCTGCCTTCTTGCGGCAGCTCTACTCGGAGTCGGTGCCGGCATGCAAGGAGTTCTCAGTCATATGGGAGGCGCTGTGGCGCTCGCTGGGGGGCGCGGTGGCCAACGCCGGCAACCGCGACGGCGCAGTGGTGGGGCTGGGCCGCGTGCACGTGCGCGACCAGCGCACACTCGTGAGCTGGATCATGCGGGTGAGTTCGGAAGCCGCGAGGGGACGTGGGGCCGGGAGGCGGATGAATTAATGTTAGATAGCGGTGAGCTGGGCGGGGCGGGGCGGGGCGGGGCGGGGCGGGGCGGGGCGGGGCGGGGCGGGGCGGGGCGGGGCGGGGCGGGGCGTAGGCCAGAGCTGCCACTGGCACTGAGGAAGGTTGCGCGGGGGAACGGCTACGTGCGTGCGGGGCCTCGTTGGAGGGGTCAAGGCTCATTGCAGCTGAGCAGTTGGGGCTGATCATCACACGTTCTGCCGCTGCTGCCATGTGTTAGAAAACGAAACGACCGCTGACGTGTGCGTGTGTGTGTGCCGGCAGGCGGGCAGTACCTTCACCTCGCCCGGCAGTGTGTCGGACGGCGACCTGCCGCTGCTGGTGGCGGTGCCGCGCGGCTGCGACGAGGCCGCGTGCTTCCTGTGGGTGCGGGCTCCGGGGCGGGATGCGGGGAGGGATGTGGGGTGGGTTGTCGTTTGGGTAGCCGAGAGCCCTAGACCCACAGAACCTTGGGTGGTAGCGGTGATGTGGGCACGGCTAGGTCGGAGTGTGGGCAGCTAGGTGTGTGGCTGGTGAGGTGGCGGGGTCAGGGGCCTCAGGTTGCCGCAAGAATGTGTGTAGTTGGAGGTCTGCAGGCTCTATCTTACAAGCTCACGCATGTATGTATGATGATCATGGCTTGCAGGCGCTACCGCGGACCCCTCCGCCTATCGGCGTTACAGGTGGGGTGCGTCAGCCATCGGGGATGATGGTGGCGATCCCGTAGACGGGCGCGCATTGCGCCGTGCACCTGTGCACGTGCTACGGCTGCTGCGTCCTGCCTACCTGCAACTTCACCTGCCCGGTTGCCTCCCCATTCGCCTCCTCCTTCAGGACTTTGCGGCGGACAAGCTGCTGCGGCTGCCGCGTGTGTCGCAGCTGGAGCCGCACACGGCGCCAGCCTTCCTGGGCCGTGCCTCGCCGTACAAGGTGTGCTGGAAACTCCGGCCGTGTCGTACTGCACCGCAAATATTAGCCCGAAACGGGCACCTGTTGCACTCGTGGCGGTCCCTGGTTTTGCCGCTGCACGGACTGCTGCTACACCTCTCACCGCCTGAGGTTGTGAACACGCGGTGCGGTGGTGTTGCTGTCACGCCGGCGCGCAGGTGGTGGTGGTGGCGTTCGGGCGGGCCGGCGGCAGCGGCTCCTTCGCGCTGCGCAGCCTGGCGGCGCGGCAGAAGGACATGCTCACCGTGACGCGGGGGCACGTGCAGGTGAGGGGCGGGGGCACGTGCAGGTGAGGGGCGGGGGCACGTGCAGGTGAGGGGCGGGGGCTGCAGGAGTGAGTGCATCAAGCGGAGCAGCGGCATGTACCGGTGTCGGGCAGCCAGGAGACCGTCACGGTATCGGCCGGTCGTGGGCGCAAAAGGTATTCTGCTACACCGCCAACAGGCATGTCCGCTAAGCAATACTTGTTCTTCCTGCCCGCCCTGTTGTCAGGAGGGCAATGCGCAGCAGGCGGCCGCCTGGCAGCAGGCGCTGGGGCTGTCCTCGCCGCCCGCCGCCAGCTCGCTGGTGTTCCTGCGCGGGCCCGGCACCGCGCCGCGGGTGGTGCCGGTGCCGGCGGGCAAGAGCCGCGTGGAGGATATGCAGCAGCTCATTGACGAGACGGGTGAGCGGCGGCCGAGGGGCGGAGAAGCCGAGGGGTGTGGGGTTTAGTGTCCAGTGAGGATCACCAGCCGTACAGCATGGGGTTGGGACGATCCCAAGAGTTCAGCCGGTAGCCCGCAGCTCTATTACGCGCGATACCCAAACATGCCTGATCCTCTAATTCCTCTTGAATCGAGTTGCTCACAACCTCCCCCGGTCCCCCGACCCCGCAGGCGTGCTGTGGCAGGAGGTGCCGCCGCTGCGCCCCTCTACCGGCGCCTCGCTGGGCTGCCTGTGGGGCCGCGCCGCCGCCGCCAGCGGCCGCTCCATGATCGACACGTGCGTGCTGGCGGTGGGGCCGGGAGGCGGCCCCGGCAGTGCGCTGGAGGAGGGCCGCCGCCGCATGGCGCTGCTGGGGCGACTGCTGGCCAGCGCCACGTCGCAGGTGGGGGCGGGGGTGGGGGCTGAGGTGGCTGTGTGGCGGGCTTCGTGTACTCAAACACACGTGCGAAATGGGTATGCTGCGATGCAGTAACTGGCATTGGCCGTTGCATTGGCTCCAGCGCCACACTCAGCAGCACGCGCCGGACATGCCCCCTCCCTCCCTCCCTTCGCAGCGTGACCCCACGGTCTCAGCCGCCGCTACCGCATACATGGCCGGCAAGCTGCGGCTGACCTGGTTCGACTCCACCCGCCAGCACGAGCTGTGCACCTGGTTCCTGTCAGCAGGGGGCGGCAGCGCACTGCGCCCCACCACCACGACCGCCCAGCCCGGATCCAACGCAGCCGGCCGAGCTGCCGCTGTGACGGCCGCCAACGCCGCGGCCGCTGCCAAGGTCAGCTACCCCGGGCTGTCGTGTCAGGCTGTGCGCTTGTGTTTTTTTCTGTGTAGTCAAGGATCTTTCGTCGCGGGCAGCAGACGCTGTTTGTGACCCTTGACGTACATGTGTGCAACTCAGTTTCCTTTCGTAGCTTCCGTCACGAGCAAAACAACACAGCACACACCAACTATACCGTACTTCCGACAGGCGCCGGAGCTGCTCCGATCCATGTGCGGCGCGGGCCGCTGGGACGTGCTCGGCCGCGTAAAGAAGGCCGCGCAGACCGCCGCCGCCGCCGCGGCCGCCACCGCCGGCAGGCCCGACCTCGCCGCCAGGCTGGCACCCGCCCGTGGCTCCGTACACCTGATCGTGCTGCGCCCCTCCATCGACCAGTCCAGCTGGTTCCGCGGCGGCGGCGCACAGCACACACGCAACGGCAAGCGCGTGTTCCTGCACGCGGTCAACGCCGACTTTGACCTGGCGGCGCCGCAGGCGCCGCACAGCGACGCCGTGGGATCCAAATCTGGATCCGGGCCGGCGTACGGCGATTCGGATCTGGATAAGTTGGCCATGTGGATCAACGCGATGCACGCGGACCCGGACCGGCAACTGCACGCCAGCTCCACCTTCCCGCCGGCGCTGCAGACGGACGACGAGCCGGGAGCGCTGGAGTATGTGACGGGCAGGTGTGTATGCGCGCTCGGCTGTTCAGGGCAGTGGGAATTCTGGGGGAACATTGCCTGGGGCTCCCGTTTCGCGTGGTGTTCTTTGTGCTGTCTGTGGTGCCGGCGCTACCGGCGCGAACCTAGCGCCTCCCTGCCTCCACACGCGCTTGGACACCTCCGCGCAGGTTGTACGAGGCCGCCCGGACAGCGCTGGAGTTCGTGATGCAGGCGGGCGGCCTTTCGGACGACGGCTCCGCGCCGCTCAGCAACGAGATGCAGTACGCCAACCTGGCCATTGCGGTGGTGGCGCTGCTGTTTGCGCACTACGCCATTTTCGGGGGCGGCGCCGGCGGAGCAGGCGCCGGCAGGCAAGCGTGAGTTGGGGACAGTCCTTTTCTCCTAAAGGCTGGAGAGGAAGGGGAGTGTTTTCACCTCTCCTAGCTACAGAACAGGAGATGGTAGGAGGCAGCCCTGCATGGAGAAGGGGGCAGCATGGTGGGGAATGGGTGGGATGCAGTGGGGTATCTCGTGTTCAGGGAGCAGGGAGCAGACGCGACTTTAAACGCCGCTGTGTAACCACCTGTCCAACTCTTTCCCCTGCCAAACATGTAGGGGTGCCGCGCGCCGGCCCTCGCCCGCGCTCCGGCGCGCAGCCGCCGCCACCGCCGCGGCCGGCGGCGCCACCGTGTCCCGGCCCCCGGCCGAGCACCAGCCGCATGAAGCGCGCGGTGGCAGTGGCGACACCGCTGGTGGCAAGGAGGGGTCTGCCGAGGGGCGGCAACAGGAACGCAGGGCCGGCGGGGAGGGCGAGGTCCCCTCGGACCAGGCGGCGGAGCAGCGGCGCGGGCGGCCGGTGGAGCCGGTGGTGGTCAACCGGCGAGCGCTGTCACCGTCCTGGCGGACAGGTCGGCGAGGCGATGACGACGTTGACGTTGATGGCGCGGCGGCGGCAGCGGCTAGCAGCGGCAAGGCGGAGGAGGAGGGCGTGATGGCGCCCCGCCGGCGTGGCAGCGGCGCGGACGGCGAGGCTGGGCTAGGAGCCGCGGGCCAGGACGAGGGAGCGGAAACGGGGGCGGAGATGGAGGCAGGGGCGGGCAGCACGGCTGGCGTCGATGGCGACAGCGAGGACGTGGAGGTGGTGGACGTGGTGGGATGCAGCGACACGGAGGGGGTGCGCGGCACCGACACGGGGCCGGACAGCAGCGGCCTGGCCCCCGAGGACAGCTGGGAGCACGTGGACAAGCGGTGATTAAGCGGTGAATGAGCTTGCAGCGTCCAGCTGTAGTGAATCAGTGAGTGAAGTAGTCTGAGTGGGCCTGCGATCGACAACGGCTGCTTTGGGACTCCACGGCAAGGCTGTGAATGCGGTGAGTGACTATTGCGCGATGTGATCAAGCAACAAGAGAATGTAAAGCAATGTCAAGGAAGCGGAGAGCCAGGCAGAGAGTCATCAGAGACCGAACTAGTGGTCAACCGACTCGAAGTATGGGTCAGTTGCGTCGGTTGTATGGGACCGTTCCTCCAACGCCACCTCCCGCGAACTCCTGGGAATTTAGTTTATAGCTGCTATTGTTCACCCATGTAAATCAAATTGCAAACATTATAGGTGCCAGGTGCTGAACCTCGGCGACCAGTGTTTCTCGCCGACATGCCCAAGCAAGGAAAGGCCATACAGCCAAAGAAACTTAAGAGTAAGAAGCGCACCATGTCTGAGATTTCAACCGTCGCGGAGGCGGTGCGCGCGGCGGCAAAGCAGGATGCCCGCATACCTGTGACCCTTCTGTCCGGGTTCCTTGGCAGCGGCAAGACCACGCTCCTCAAGCACATCCTGGGCAACCGTGAAGGTCTCAAGGTTGGTCAGTCTGGCCGGCTCAGGGCCCGATGTCCGCCGCCGCATCCCTTCCTTGCCGCTCACTCCGCGTGCGTCGCTAGCGTCGCAACTGTCCCACCTGCCCAACACCCCTTCTGGCGTCATGTGCGTTCGCATTCGCGTTTAAAGGCACTTTGGTAACCTCTCATCCGCTGCCAGGTTGCTGTAATCGTGAACGACATGGCGGAGCTCAACATCGATGGCGCGCTGGTGGGCCAGAGCAAACTTGTCCAGCGCGGCGAGAAGCTGGTAGGTGCACCTGTAACCATAGTAACGATTTGTATATGTAACAGCGGTGGGGCTGCCGTCCCCGCCTGCTCTCCCCGATGAGCCCGTGGGTCGACCGCCCTGCAGGGCTGTAACATGTTAGGGCTTCAGAGGCAATTAAGCTCAGGAGCAAACGATGCGAGGGCCGCCGTCTCCTGTCATGACCGACTGCTGCTGCCGCTGCTGCCGCCATGTGCAGGTGACCATGCAGAACGGCTGCATCTGCTGCACGCTCCGAGAAGACCTGGTGGAGGAGGTGCGCGCGTGCGCCTGCATGCGGACTGGCTGTCTAGCTGTCGGCGGCGCCCTGGAGGCAGGGCGGGACTCAGGGACTCAGGGCGGGACGGTGGGGCTACACCTCTGCCCCGTGTCGGCCCCTCGGCGCCGCACCGTCCTTCAATGCCTGTCTGCCCTGTCACCCGGGGCGTGTTCCGTATTTGTGTCCCCTGAGCTGATTGCTCCCATACATGTTGCCGCGATGCCGGGCTGAGTCTTAGTCACCGGCCCTTCTGGCCACCTAACAACGCAATTCGTTGCACCAGGTGGGGCGGCTGGCCACGGCGGGCGAGGTTGACTACATCGTGATCGAGTCCACTGGCATTTCCGAGCCCATGCAGGTGCGGCGGCTAGGTTGTGGCCAGGCACACCGCTGGAAGTTAACCTGCACGGTAACTCGTGCGTACGTGCGAATTATCTTACCTTCCTCCCCCGCGCAGCCAACACGTCTCCCTGTTTCCACCCCGCTTACAGGTGGCGGAGACATTCACGTTCGCCCTGCCAGATGACCTGCAACATCAGGACAGCGCGGCCTGCCCGCTTCCCTCGGCAGCCCAGGCGGCACCGCGCGAGGCCACCGCCACTGCAGCAGAGGCCGAGCGCGGCGGCAAAGCGGCGGCGGCCGGCGGCCACACCAAGAAGTCTCGCCGCAGCTCCTCCGGTAGTGGCGCCGCGGAGGCCGCGCAGGAGGAGGCGCCCCTGGAGGCACCGCCGCAGGGGGTGCCGGCAGCGCTGTCCTCTGTGGCCCGGCTGGACACGTGCGTGACGGTGGTGGACGCGGCCACGTTCCTGGACAACCTGACCAGCATCGAGGAGGTGGCGGACAGGTGCGCGTGCCCCATACATGGCTGGGGTTGTGCGTGTATACAGGTGATGGATACTGCTGGCGTTGTGTGCCCGGCACAGCCGTGTGGCCCTGGTGTGAAAACTGAACGAACCCGGCAAATCATGTTACACGTACGCCGCCTGTGTACGGTATGTTGGGGGCGCGCATGCGTGTGTGTGTCTGTGTGCTGGGCGCCGTGCATGTGCTGCTGGACCTTGCAAGGGATGGATGTCCACTCACCCCGCTGCAGCCTCTCTTCGCCCCTCACAGGTTCAACGAGGCGGGTCAGGAGGCGCCGCCGGACGACCAGCGCCAGGTCGCCGACTTGCTGCTTGAGCAGGTGGGTGGGTGGGGGGGGGGCGTGTTGGGGTGGAATGTACGTGTATGCATGCGCGCCACGACATAGCAAGCAAGGGCTCTGCGGGGTCACACTGCACCTTTGTCCCCGCCCCGTGCGTGCACACCCCGCAGTCCCCTTGCCCATGCCTTATGCGTTGCACACCCCGTGTGGGTTCCTCGCCGGTGCGCCTGCTCCTGACGGCATACGGCTGGTGACCTCCCCACTCCCGCCCCCCTTCTTCCAGGTTGAGTTTGCGGACGTGATTCTCATCAACAAGTGCGACCTGGTCACAGCCGGTGAGCGCGTGCGGGCTGAGACTGGGCTCGGCATCATATGACATGACGACATGTTAATGATTGACTGCTTGCCTGTGACGGAGCCACTCGTGGCGGGCTTTGCAATGCTGATGCCAAACTTCATTCCCGGGGATTGTTAACGGTAACAAACGGTGTTACTGCCGGCTCCCAACCAACAGACCAGCGCCGTATAATTGTTGCGGCTGTGCGCAAGCTCAACCCGCGCGCCGTGCTGCATGAGACCACCCGGTCGCGTGTGGACGTGCGCTGCGTGATGGGCACCGGACTGTTCAACCTGGAGGAGGTGGGTGGGTGGGTGGGTGGGTGGGTGGGTGGGTGGGTGGGTGGGTGGGTGGGTGGGGTGTGGAGCGGGTGTTGTTTCCACCATGCCATGCGGGTACCGGGCCCAACCCCAGAGGCCACAGGGGTCGCACACACATCCACAAACCTGAGTGGCTGTTTAGGTTCTGGGGACCACGCAATCAGTACCGGCATTCCGCATTTCCGAAAGCGTGCCCATGTTCCGCTGCCCCCCACGTTTGGCCGCATGCATTAGGCCGCCGACGCGCCCGGATGGCTCCAGGCGATCAAGTCAGGCACGCCGCTCAAGCCCGAGTCAGAGGAGTACGGCATCAGCAGCTTCGTGTACCGCGCCCGCAGGCCCTTCCACCCGGGTGCGTGGGACGGCACGATCGCATGGGGTTTGCACTCTGCCAAACCCACATGTCCACTGCACATCGTGCCGGCCAACGAGGCGTGGCGTCCCCAACCTCACACCCCTCAACAACGCCCCTCAACAAGATTTGTCAATGCTGCCCAGTCCTTGGATGGCCGCACCGTGCGTCTGTCTCATTTTGTGTCTGCCGCGGCGGGCTGCCATACCGCCGTGCATCCGTACAGAGCGCCTGTACGACAAGTTCCTGGAGCGCTACTTCATGACTAAGGTCATCAACGTCATCCCCGGCCCCGAGGGCGACGAGGACGAGGAGGCAGAGGCCGGGAGCACTGGCAAGAGCGCACATCCCGCCGCCGCCACCTCCAGCGGCAGCCGTAGCAGCGGCAGCGACGGCGCAGCGAACGCCTCGGCGGGTAAAGCGAATGATGACGACAGCAGCAGCACCAGCAGCGGCAGCGGCTCTGGGTCGGGCAGTGACGAGGAGGCGGCGAGCGGGGACGAGGACGAGGGCGCAGCAGAGACCGAGGCGCAGCGAGATGGGCTGGAGGCGTACGCCAAAGTGCGGCGCGAGGTCATGGCGGCCATGAAGCGCGACCTTGGGTTCATCATGAGGTGGGTTCCACGTGCTGACACAGGCGGTGTCACATGTCTCTAAGTACGGGGCGTGTGTTGGCACAAAAGAAGGAAGCACGTGCGTGCGTGCATGTGTGCATGTGTGTATGTGATGTCGCTGCCCCCTGCCAATCCTTACCGCCAGATCCAAGGGCTCCGTGTGGCTGGCCACGCTGCGGGACACCATCGTGGGCTGGGGGCACGCCGGACTGGTGCTGCAGCTGCAGCGCGCCGGGCCCTGGTTCTGCACCGTGCCCACGGTAAGCCGGGGTAGCGCGTGCATGGAGGCCAGGAAAGGGGATCGGGAGTGGGCTTCCTTACTCGCCCGGTCAGGATGTCGTCGGCTCTGGAGCCAGCACGTCAGTGGCATGACGCGGTAGGTGCTGGCGGCAATCTTGCTTGCTCGTGTGGGGCAAGCCGTTGGGCTCTTACCTGCCATTGCCCCGGTGCGCTAATAACCAGCTTGTTGCCCGTTCGCGACGTGCACAGGACGAGTGGCCTGAGGACGAGGCAGTGCGGGCGCAGATCCGTGCCGACTTTGACAGCGACCCAGGCATTGGCGACAGGTGCGTCGCGCCGCGGTGGGAGAGGGGGGGCTTCATGTGTTGCAACCGGGCCCATGCAACCTCGGTGTGCCTGCTGCAGGCATGTGCGTTTCCTACTGTTTATCCCTGACGCCACTGCCCCCGGCCCGCTGTCAACCCGCACAGGCGCCAAGAGCTCGTGTTCATCGGACAGGGGCTCAATCCCGAGGCGATCAAGTTGGGCCTGGACGCCTGCCTGCTCACTGACACAGAGGTGGACGCGCTTGCGGCGGCGCGGGGCACGAGCGGGGGCAAGGTCAAGGGGCGCAAGGGCAAGGGCAAGTCTGTGCCCGCGCTCAAGCTTGTGGACCCTCTGTTTGGGGACGACGCTTGACGGGCTGCGAATGAGGTGGGCTCCCTTGCATACCGTATGCGAGGGCAGTTGTGCGTGGATAAGCGTGACAGAGGCCGTGGGGTTGTGGGGTTTATGCGGTCTGCTGGTGTCGTATGGCGCACGGGCTTGCATGTGTGTGTTCAGGGGCGCGTTGTAGCGAGCGCAACTGCACATAACACCGCGTGGCGTCTGTGCGCGAAGCTAGCTAAAGCAATTGCGCAGATTGTACCGTATGTTTGTGCACGCGCACCTCTCTAGGTATTGCTGCCGGATGACTGGCCGAGCCAGCGGGAGCGGGGGCGTGTGAGGGCTTCAGGTTGACTCGAGTCGTAGTTTGCCCGGGATGCGCGCAGCAAGTTTGCCCAGCGGGGCTTTGCGCATCGTATATCATGCCGTGTAACATTACATTGCGCCGCGGCGCTGTCCATACCCTCCAACCCCGCGGCCCCAAACCACGGCAGCCGCTCGCAAGCCCTTACAAGCGCTTGATATACGGCTACGGCCAACTACACAACTGCGGCCTCACAGCCAGGTGCGGTAGCCTGCTCAAGTTCCATATCCCTAGTTGCATGAACCATACGGCACACTTCCCGCCGGAAAGAGGCCGGCAAACGGGCTGTACAGTGCACAGTGGGGCCAGGTCTCAAAACAGCCTCGTCAGTAGCTAGCGGGTCCCCATTGAACCACAAAATAAAGTCGAATTCGCTGTCACAATAAGGCTGCCACAATAAGGCAGGGGGG
Source organism: Chlamydomonas reinhardtii (assembly GCF_000002595.2). Lineage (NCBI taxonomy): Eukaryota > Viridiplantae > Chlorophyta > Chlorophyceae > Chlamydomonadales > Chlamydomonadaceae > Chlamydomonas > Chlamydomonas reinhardtii. Next base: position 6,742,388 of record NC_057005.1, on the reverse strand, counting down.
TCACAGTCTGGATCACATGGAGCAATGGCATTGGGCAGGCAGTGGGGAGATAGGTCACAGGTTGTAGCAGTCATTGCCAGTGAAAGTCTAACTAACTTGCTCGCTAAGGGACTTCCGTGGGTAGGTAGGAGCCCTGTGGGAGGTGTACCGCCCACACAGGTGCCCTTGTGGTGTGAAGCAGGTAAGCAACGTGTGCTTGGCACGCACGCTGCACGCACGCTCTTCTTGGCAGTTCGTCATATCATTTTGTACTTTGCTGCATTGCTTGGTAAGCAACTGCAAGTCCGCCAGTATGATGGATCACGTCAGCGCTTTCCATATCGTAGTTTCTTCCTCATGAGCCTTACTTCCCGCATCGTCCCCGCAGCTTCGGCAGTTAAGCAACACTCCTAAGCTGTCCAGCACTCATCTACAGCCAAGCAGTAGCAAGGCTGGCTGGCAGCACAGGCGGTGATGCGGCCGCAGCTGCCTGGCCCAGAGCGTCCAGCATCCCACTTCCACTGCCCGAGCTGCCGCTGTCGCTGCTGCCGCCCGAGCTGCCGCTCGCGCCAGAGGTGGACGCGCCCATCGCAGGCGCGGCGGCTTCATTACACGCAGCCGCGCCCATGAGCTCTGGGCGGCCCTGGTCACGGCCGCCGTCAAATGCCACGTCGCTGCTGGCGCTCTCCAGGCCGGTAATAAGGACCCCATCACTGGTGGCCAACAGAGCCTCGCTGGCCAGCGCGACAGCGCTGCCGCCGCGAGAATGCATGCCTCGGCGGCTGCCATCACCGCCCCCACTGCCGCCGCCGTTGCTGTGTTCGCCCCGGCCGCCGCGGCGCTGCGACAGCAGGCTCTGCTTTGGGCTACTGACTCCGCTGCCGGCGCCGCCGCCGCTGATGCCAGGATTGCCGCCGCCGATGCTGGCGGTACGGCGGCGCACGAACAAGCTGTACAGCATGCCTCCGCGTGTCATGTCGGCTGCCACGTCATCGTATGAAGGGGGCCCGGGGTTGCTGGAGCGAGTGGTGTTGCCACAGCTGGTGGCGCCCTGCGGGCTGGGCTTGCTGCCGGGTGCGGCGCCTGAAACAGCTGCCGCAGCTGCTGAAGCTGCTGCCGCAGACGCGGTATGGAAGCCGTGGCGCCATGCCCCTGCCAGCGCTAGCCGTAACACGTGGGAGACGCCTGCGAAAGCCGCCTTGCCCATCAGAGACCGCGCCGCCAGCAGACCATGGCCACGTCGTGCCCCCGAGGGTGTTGGTGCTGCCGAGGAAGGCGGATGAGCAACACTGGGGTCCTCGCCACCTCCAGCCAGCAGTGCGCGCTTCTCGTTATCCACCACGACCGCCGCCGGCGCTGCAACCACAACCTGCAGGCACTGCTGCTGGGCGCCCTCGCCGGCATGCCCACCGAACCCGCCACTACCACCACGCCCGCTGCTGCCGCTCTCCTCCTCGTTCATCAGGTGCACACACTCATCACTGGGGTTGCTGCCGGCTCGGCGCCGCCGCCGCGCCGCCACCAGCGCCGCCAGCCCCTCCGCCGCCGCCAGCAGCAGCCAGCCGCCGAAGATGAGCCCGGCGGTGGTCGCGAACATGGACCTGCCGCCCAGGCGGTCGTGCAGGACCGCTCCGGCCAGGCCACCCGCGCCGCTGGCCAGGCCGTTGAAGACCGCCTGCCACAGGCCCTGTGTGGCATGAGCAAGAGGCAGAGGGGCGGGTCAGTGCGCGGTGGCGGGGTTACGCTGTCGTGGTTCCTGCCACATGCGCGGTCACACAGTAAAACTCCAGGCCGCGCACTCAGGAGGCAGAACGAAATGGCCATTGCCCACACCCGGGCAGCACCCGGGCCCGAGACCAGCAGGCACCAGCGCGCGCACCTGCATGGTGGCCTGCAGGCTCTCGGGCGCGATGCGCTTGCAGTGCACGCAGCATGTGCCCCACGACAGCGCAAAGGTGAGGCCCTGCATCAGCTCCACCGGCAGCACGAACCAGGGCGACGGCAGGGCCGGCAGCGCCGCGTACGCCGCCAGCCGCAGCACCAGGCTGCCGGTGGCCACGTGCAGGATGGCGCCGGCGGGGAAGCGGCGCGTGACTGCCTCCTGGAAGTAGAACACGGGCACCTCGGCCACACAGTTCATCTGCGGGTAGGGTTACAACGCGCAAATCACATTGCGAGCTGGCATTGCAAAACACATTTGTTCGCATCCGGCCCCGAGCCAGCAAGTGCATGTGTGCGACGTGTTCCCAAGCATCAAAGCCGCAAGTGCCCACCAGCAGCGCCCACACACTTACGGTGAGCATGAGGCCCTGCAGCGCGTGCGAGGCGCCCAGCGAGGACACGTAAATGAACAGCCAGGTGCCGATGGTGCCGGTGCCGAAGCCCAGCAGGAACACCTTGGCCAGGAACAGCCACACTGCGCCGTCCGACAGCAGCCGGCCCGCACGCTGCAGGAAGCCGCCACCGCCGTCAGCGCCCCCGCCACTGCCGCCCGACGGTGGACACTTGTCCATTCCGCACTGCGGCTGCTTGCTGCTGCAGCCGCCGGCAGTGTCTGGGTTGCCAGTGGCTGTGGCAGGGGAGCCTAGCGGGATGGACTCTAGGGTGTCAGAAGGGGCCAACTGCTGCGGCTGGAGCTTCCCGGCCAGTAGGACACCGCAGTCGCTGTTCTCGACCTGGGTACTGCTGAGCGGCGGGATTGCGGCGGCTGAGGCGCTTGAGGACACAGCGTGGACGTGATACGAGGCTGCGGGGCTGATGCTCGCATGGCCATCAGCACCTGCCGCAGCAGACCGACCAACACACGCGGGTCCAAAGATGTTTGCCACCACATGGACTGCAGGCGGTGTGGCGGCCGTTTGAGTGCTCGCCGCTGCAGGAACAACTGTGGACGAAGGGCCCAGCAGGCCCGCCTGCTCCTCCTCATCACTCGCCGCAGTGAGAGCAGCAGCCGTAGCACCATGGGCAGCCGCGGCCGCGCTGTGCCTGGACACTCCCGGGGAGCCCAGGAAGGCACCGGCACGTACCGCCATCGTGGCAGCGGCAGCACTGCTGCTAACACCCTCAGCAACAGCAGCAGCGGCCACAGTAGTAGTAGTTGGTGCCGCCGCCGCCGCCTCACGCTCGCGCTCACGCTGCCGTATCCAGATCTCACTGCGCTGGATCCAGGCCTCGACGCTGCTGCTGAGCTTCATTATGCTGTAGCGCTGCTGGCTGCCGGCCTGGCAGCTGCCATCGGACGCCGCCGGAATGGTCGTGGCCGCTTCCACAGCTGCTATGGAGATCGCCGCCGACACGCCATGCGGGTGCTGTGCCTCCTCGTAGCCGAACGGGGTGCTCAGGTGCATCAGCACCGGCGGCGGCAGTGCCGGCGGCGGAGGAGGCGGGGCGGACGTCAGGCCGACCGGCTGCTGGTAGTAGTGGCGGGAGGCATGGGAGCCGTCGCCATCACCTTGATTGCGGCTTGCACCTTGGAGCCGGGGGGTGGGCGGGCGGCGGCGATGGGGCAGGGGCCCTGGCGGCGACGGGGTCGGCGGCACTCCGGAGATGGTGCGCACCAGGGCGCGAATGAAGGGAAACGGCTCGTGTGCGTGGGGCAGCAGCGCCTGCGTGTGCCAATGCAGGCGTGAAGTTGAGCTGGAATCTATCGCATGAGTTCAGGAACCAGGCCCACCTCCCCACAACCCCAGTCCGCCGCCCTATTAGAGACAACGCCGCCTTGTGCGTGCTAGCGATGCCCTGCCAGTCCGGCCCCAGCAGCCCTTCACACCTCCTCGGTGTGCAGGCACTCCTCGCCCCTCGCATCCAGCCCAGCAGATCCTTCCCCCGCCCCGCCACCATGCATGCAGCTGGCCACCTTGCGGCCCTGCCTGCCGTTGCTACTGCCGCCTCGTCCTTTGCCCCCACTGCTGCTACTGCCGCCGCCGCAGCTGAAGCGCGCCAGGATGTAGATGCAGGGGGCGGACAGCACCAGGTACACCAGGAAGCCGGCGCCGTAGCCGAAGCTGTCCAGCAGAACACCCGCCGCAAACGACAGCCCGCCCCAGCCAATGCTGCCCCACAGCCGCTGCCGGCCGTAGCTGGCGGCGCCCTGAGGGCGGGCCACACGCGGCAGAGTGCCTTAGGCGTCACCAAAACGTGTGCAGCATGACATCGGAGTAATATGGGGAGGGGCTGCTGCCGGTGCGCAGCTGATTGGGGCTGCGCGGTGGTTGCGGCCTGCTGCCCCCGCCCCATCATCGCGGCGCACCTAGCTACCGCCGCTGGCCCCTCGTCCATCCGCCCGCCCGCCCGCCCACCCACCTGCTGCCTGCTGCACAGCGCCACCACTGCCGCGTCCGCCAGCACTCCGGGCGGTGCGGCCACGTACTCGGACACAATCACCACCTGCATGTGTCAGGAATCAGGTGATTTTGGAGTAAGGCGGTGCACACACACACAGCACTGCCCACTGCCCCACCCTTCGCAGCCACCCACCGTGAAAAGCAACAGATACCGCGCCTCAGCCGCGTAGTAAATGCTGCAGAAGGGCACGACAGTTGGTTACTGACAATGATGTCAACGGTTTAAGGGCGAAAGGTCTGGGCAGCAGGTCGTAGTGGGTCAGTGGGTGGTAGATGACCCGAGTCAGTCAAGGCATGACCAGCGTTGAGCGCCGCAAGCACCCATCTATCTGCGTTACCCCTTCGGCCCTTCCCAATGCCTACCTGGCGCGCAGCAGGATGGAGGCGGCGAACGTTCCCACCATCATTGACCGATGGCACTTGAACTTGTCGGCTAGGGCTGGGCCGGTCATGGCGGCGACGGCTGCCAGCCACGGCCGCACCGCCGCCAACAGGCCGATCTGGGGATCGGAGACGCCCTTGGAGGATATGAAGGGGTAGAGGTAGGGCAGCAGGAAAACGGCCCCTCCCGCGCTGAAAAGATACCAACCCTGCGACACAAGGGGTTGGGGGCGTGTTGGGTGGCTGGGGTCTTGGGCCTTGGGGGCACCGCTGTGGGAAGCGGTTGGGTTGCCATGGTGCCAAGTCGATGCGGACAGGCCGCAGAGCGAGGGTGGGCGACCAGCTGGGAGGGGGTTGCACGGAGGCACCCGGAGGGAATCAAGATCGTAGCTCTCGCAATTCTCGTTTCTCCAGGGCAATTCAAAGCTGCTGCGCCGTGACCAGTGTACACGCGTGTGTAACATGGGCATGCGCGTCTGACCGCTTCCCCCATAATACGACCAAGCGATTTCCGTTGCAATCAAAACGACAGCCCAAATGTCCTCAGCACTGCACGCGCACGGTCGAGGTGTATGTGAAAGGCCGAGCCGAATTTCGGTCGCTCACCTTCGCCAGCAGCATTTCGTTTAGCTGCCTTGCCATTCTCGATCAATGTTTTGACGCAGGTGATGGTCTAAGCTCCAGGATTGTGTCGGAAGGCGCAGCGTTCCGTCGCCAAGTCGTTACCTCTCGCAGAAAGTGTCGCCGCTTCACCGCTGGACAGTGCATCGCATCTGAGAGTCCGTATAATGGTTTATGTATAGATATTTATATCAGCAAGCCTTTCAACATGGGTACTCAGCCATACGCAATTGTGGCAACCCCCCACCTGCCCGCACATCCGCAGCGCAAGCGCAAACCCCCGCGCCCCGTTTGAGAAGCGGGTAAAGACACACTCCTCGTATGTTGGGGGTCACGTTGCTTGCCTCGCGCCTAGCGCCATAGCATTTACGCGGCAGTGCATCACGCCTCCTGTCCCTCCCTCCCTCCCATACATGTCGTGCTGGGCACCGGTGGCGCTGGTGTTCTCCAGGTTGGTTTCGGGCGCATCCTTTCTGGTAGTCCCACGCAACGCCCGGCCGCCGTCGTCCAGCCCAGCCATCCCAATACAGCAGCCGCTTTCCGTCCGCCAGCCATGGGCGCGGCCGTCCACAGCGTTTACCGTCGGTTACGAGGTAACATGTAAATTCGCAACTTGCGCTACTGACTGCCTACTCTCGTGTCGCCTGCAAGCCCACTCCGCCGTCCGCTCTGGTCTACGTACGCATTCGTTTCCACACCACTCGTCATGTTGGATGTAAACCCCTGCGGCCCTGCCTGAGCCCGCCCATTGCCTAGTTCCATGCAAAGCCCAATTGCACCAATGCACTTCACAGTTCGAGCTTGTGTATGCGCCGCTTCTTTATTTACACAGGGCAGCGGGCCGTGGATTCCAGTAATCCGTGTGTCCACCAAGGTGTCCACTTGTTTCCGAGGATCATAGCTGCCGCACGTGTGGCTGCCCTCTCTGCTCCTATTGCTGCACACGCAGCCTAAGCCAAGCGCAGACGCCCCGACGCAATTTCTGCTCGCCCTAATGCAGCTGCTGCTTTCCGCACTCATTGCCCGTTCGGTAGAAAAATCTGTCCCTCAGAACCTCTCAAACCTGCCCTCAGACACCTGAACACCAAGCTCTCGCGCAAAGCTCGCATCAATTCTTCTAGTTCCGGTGCTCTAGCACTGCCCAATCACGTGACGTGGCAGCGGCCTCCCATCAGTGGCAGCTCACAACGAAAGCGCCATCTGCTGCGTTGCCTGCTGCTGGTCCACGCCTACAAGCTGTGAAACGCTCTGGGGCCATCATACAGCAACCAACCCAGGCCTTCCCTCCACGAGTCCGTACAAAACAAACACACATTCTTTATAGATGTCGAGGCTACGTCAAGGTCATCGGAGTCAATACACGCAAGGCTACAACACATTTGCACATGAGCGACTTCCACACGCTCCATGCAACTCATAACCGTACCTCGTCACTCGTGTCACCCGACACACTCATCGACACGCTGTGTCGGATCAACAGCAGTCACGCCACACTCGCCAGCCGCACAAAACCATAGCGCTCAAAGTGCAGACGCGTCACACTGGGATCTACCCGCGGCCCCGACCCCGGCCGCCAAAGCCCCCACGGCCGCCGCCGCGACCGCCAGCACCGCCGCGACCAAAGCCGCCACCGCCACCGCCACGGCCGAAGCTTCCGCCGCCGCCACGGCCGTAGCCACCCGAGCCGCCGCGGCCGCCGCCACCGTAGCCGCCACGGCCACCATAGCCGCCGCCGCCCCCGCGACCACCGTAGCCGCCACCGCCGTAACCGCCGCCACCGTAACCGCCGCCGCCGAAGCCACCGGTGTTGGCCTCTCCCGGCCGCACCTTGAGCTCCGGCAGCGACGACGGCAGCGTGAGCGTGATGCCGCGCTTCTCCTCCGCCGCCTCCAGGAACGCCTGCACGTGCTCGCTGGGCACGTCGAACACGGCGCCCTTGCCGTCCGCCGTCACCGTCATGCGCTTGACCTGGTCCAGCAGGCCCTCGTCCAGCCGGCACGTCTTGCGCAGGTGGCCCCACACGCTGCCGGGGTTTTCGATTGTGTGGTCCGCGCACTCGAACAGCAGCGTGGTGCAGTCGTCGTGCGCCGTCAGCAGCGAGCGCGCCTTCATCACCTTGTAGCCGGTGATCTTGGCAAGCGCGCGCGCCAGCGCCTCGGCCGGGTCGCGGCCGTCGGCGGCGGACTCGCTGAGGTAGCGCTCGGCCGCCTCGCGGAAGTGGCCCACCACGGCGGGGTCCACCTCGCCCAGCAGCGACAGCGTGCGCTCGGCGGCGATGCGCGCCATGTCGGCGGGCTGCGGCGCGCCGATGCGCTCAAACTTCATGCCCGCGCGCTTCTCAATGATGGGCACCTGGCGGCGGAGGTTTAGATGGGAGGAGCAGGTTAGGTGGGGACTTGGCACCGGAGGCGGGAGCAGAGTTGGTGGAGGCTGCGTTACTCATACTGTTGGCCCATGCGCTGTGCCGCCCCCAGCCGCGCCCTTGCCAGATTGCTGCTTGGGCCTATCCGCCCAGCACATCCCGCCCCACCCCGCTCCAGCCCGCCCCACCCCTCCACCCACCATGTACTCCATCTTCTTGGTGACCAGCGTCACGCACACGCCGCTGCTGCCGGCACGGCCGGTGCGGCCCGAGCGGTGGATGTAGGTCTCCCAGTCGGCGGGCGGGTCCACCATGAGCACCAGCTCAATGCCCGTCACGTCCAGGCCGCGGGCCGCCACGTCGGTGGCGATGAGGATGGCGAAACGGCCCTTGCGGAAGCCGTCCAGCGTCTGCTCGCGCATCGACTGAGCCAGGTCGCCGTGCAGGGCCTGGGCGCAGCAAGGGTAGGAGCATGGAAGAAGGTTTGAGGCGACAGCTTTCTGCACGCGAAACCCAGAGATGCGAGCACATGACGTGCATCTCGGCTTCTCCTTCTGCACTGCCGGCGCTACCGTCAAGCCCTGTGGATCTCCTGGGCGCTCGGCCGCCCGTTCCCTAACCCTAATTGGCCTCGGGCATAACCCTGCTGACCCGCCGCCCTCTCTGCCCACCTGCGCGCCCAGCGAGTCTCCCAGCACCACGGACAGCTCCGCCGCCTCCTTCTTGGAGTCGGTGAAGATGATGGTGCGGCCGCCGGCGCCGTACGAGGTGATGAGGTCCTTCAGCAGGCCCGCGCGCTGCGGGTAGGAGCAGGGAAGCATCAGGTGCTTCACAGTCACCGCCGCCTGCGAGGGAGAGGGGCAAGTAGCAGGAGCGCGGCGTGCGTGGTTAGGACACAGGTGATGAAACGTGCTATGCGGGGTGTTGTGTCAGCAGAGTCAGCAGAGTCAGCCACGCCCAACACAGGCAATGTGGTGTGACGTGTCTCCATCTAAGTCACCAGCGTTGCCTTGCTAAGGTTAGGGCGCCCACCGTGCCAGATGAGTGGACTTCTGCCCTTACAAGGAATCACAGGTCCGGATATGCTCCCGGCGACGTGAGCGCTGGGAGGCCTTGCGTGCAGGTGCCAAATGCACAGCGATTCTTCCGCTGACCTGTCCCCCCCCCGCGCCCTCCTCTTGTTCACCCCCACGTCCATTCACCCCACCTCCCTGTCGCGCTCGCCTTGTCAGCCTCTCTCCTCCCCTCCCTCTCCTCCCCTCCCCTCCCTCCCGCTCTCCTCCCCTCCCCTCCCCTCCTGCCCTGCCCTCACCTGCATGCGGTCGTCGCCCACCAGGTCCAGGAACTTGTGGCCGGGGCGCAGGAAGCGCTGCGTGAGGCCCTGCACCCACTTGGGCAGGGTGGCGGAGAACAGCAGCGTCTGAATCTGGTCGCGGTTGTTCTCGCCCTGCTTCAGGATGGTCTCCACGTCCTCGATGAAGCCCATGGCAAGCATCTGGTCCACCTCGTCCAGCACGCGGAAGCTGCGGCAGCGAACGGGGCGAGTTCCAGGCATGACTAGTGAGCGGGGCGGGTGAGGGACGAGGCGGCAGGGCCGGATGTGAATGAGGACCGACACTAAGCATAGGGGTCCCGGCTGAGCGGAAGCTACCCAGGCACCCTGCTCGCGCGCACGACTGCTTCCCTCCCCACCAGCGCTCACTCCATCAAACCCCTCAATCAAACCACAACGTTGCGCCCTCCAAGGGTCTGACTCACCGGATGTTGGACAGCTTGAGTGTGCCGCGCTCCAGCAGGTCCTTGACGCGGCCGGGTGTCCCCACCACCACGTCCACGCCGCGAGACAGCGCCTGCTCCTGGCCGTCGTACGGCGTGCCGCCGTACACGCACATGGTGTACAGGTTGGCGGCCTTGCCGGTGTTGGCAAACACCTCCTGGACCTGCAGGTTGCGAAACGGGTTGCCGGGGGAGGAGGCAGGGAGCACACGAGAGGGTGAGAATGGCGCGGGGACAGAGGCAGGTGAGGTGCAAGCGCCGCGCCGTCGGCAGGCTGTTCAAGCAGCTGGCAGAGCAAGGTGGCATCGTGGCGTATTGGCGGGGAAACTCATTACGCTGTAAGCTAGACGGCGGCTATGTCGTTGCACTTCGCACGGTTGCCGGACGGCGCTACGGCACGCACCTGCTTGGCCAGCTCGCGTGTCGGAGCCAGGACGATGCAGACGGGCAGGCGCCCGGCGCCGCGGCCGATGCCGCTGCCACTCTTCTGCTCCGCGATAATGCGCTCGACGACGGGCACCGTGAAGGCCAGCGTCTTGCCGCAACCCGTACGAGCGCGGCCGACGACGTCGAGGCCCTCCATGGCCGGCTCCAGCGTCATAGCTTGGATGGGGAAGAGCGACTCGATGTTTTGGCTTCGCAGCATCGACTTGACCTGCTCCGACAGCTTGAAGCGGTCCAAGCCGAGCTCGCTCGTGGGCGTCGCGGCAGTGATTGCAGCGAGCTTCGTCGGCGGCTTCACAGGCTCCTCGCTGTCCTCTGACGCAGCCTTGACCTTCTTTACCTTCTTAGCAGGGGCGGCGTCACCGTCAGCGGCCTCCGCCGCGGCCTTCTTCTTCTTGGGCTTTTCGATGGCCGCCGGCTCTGCGTCTACCTCAGTCGCACGTTTCCGTTTCGGTGCCGCGCCATCCTCGGACGCCTTGGCCTTCTTAACCTTCTTTTCAGCTACAGGAGCCCCAGCCGCCTCAACCTCCTCTTGGTGCCTTGTTTTGACCATGTTATGTGTGTTTAGCCTCGCTTCTAAAAGGCTGAAGAATATGTGTGGTCTGCAAGGTCACTGTTGTAATAAGAAGTATATTGCAAGGCCCGAATTGGAGAGGTCGACTTTCTTGTTGAAAATGGGTGTTGCACGCGATGAGTTGACAAACCCTACCAGCCGCCACCACGGTCTTCCGGCAATTGCGCTGTAGAAGCAAAGACAAGTATATATACTGCATAATGGGAATGCAGCCAACCCTAATGCCGTGGCCCAAGTGAGTCCTTGGCGAACAGACTGCAAAGTGCAAGCCGACGTTCACAACGCCGCCAACCCCGGCCCTTCTCAGCCGCCCCCCTCAGTCCTCGGCATCCTTCGGCATCCACCCAGACCGCCAGACGCCTCCCCAAGACAACACACACGACGTACATTCGGCGGCGGGCGGCCTCAAGCACACAAACCTACATCAAATTAAGTTGTTCCCCAAGCACGCTGTCCTCACGTCCTAAGCCTGTGGGTTCTTGTGCCAGTGGCTGACCGCATACCGTAAGTACCGTAGTCTCCAGTCACAGCCGCCCGTGAACCGCCTGAATCCTTCCTGAATGTTCTACTGTACGACCTAACCCCTACAGGTCTTCACCTGATTACTGCGATTCCGGCAGCACACCGCAAAGCAAGCGTCTGTGTCCTGCCGTCACCATACAAAGTACTTGAGTCATGCCGTTGCTCTCACTCTCAGCGATGTCCTCTTGCAGCTGTCAAAACGAGGTAACCCCCTACCGTCTAGTCCAACTCGGTCCACTACCGTACATCGTACTGTCATGGACTCATGGTCCTGCAGGGCCAGCAATGCCTACCAGCCTACCCTGGTCTTTCCTGCTACTACGGCTGCTGCCGCCTAGCCACATGGCCCTGCTGCTGGCGGGGGCGTGGACATATGTACCTGGAAGCAGTCCCGCAGTCGTGAGGCCACCTTCCTGCTTCTCCGCTCAGCGCTCTGTACTTCAACCCAACTGCCTCCGCATTGCACTCAGTCCTTGAGCATGTGCGGCGCGAAGTACTTCATGAAGCCAAACCCCTTGAAGCGCTCCTCGCCTGTGATCTTCTTGAGCGCCGCGTCGCAGATAATGAACTGGCCGTTCGCGGGATCCTGTGCTCGGTAGACGGTCACACAGGACGCAGCAAAGCGAAGGCGAGTCAGCATTGAGGAGGAAAGGAAACTCAGTGGCACAGCAATGAGCACGTGGTGCATGACAGCACGAGCCCGGCCCGCCGGCCTGAGCACGACATGTGCTGCACCAGCGACAGCCCAACAGCTACTTGCAGCCTCCAACAGCTGCCCCCATCTCACCTTGAGGCCCTTCTCCTTGACGTACGCCCAGAAGAACGACGTCACCTCCGGCCGCCCCATGGACTCCTTGCCCGTCAGCGCCGCCAGCTCCGGGGACAGCCGCACGGGCTTGGTGAACGCGTTCTTCTTCCGCTTCTCCTCATCCATCTCGGTCTTGACCTGCTCACAATTGCGGGCATGTCATGGTTAAGCGCATACCGTAGTATACTACGGAGGGCCTAGCGGAGTACTACAGCGCGCGACCACGTGTGTACTCGTATAGGCTCAACTGCAGTTTGGGCAGCGCCGTGTTACCGTAACCCGCTACCGGCCCTCACCTTCTTGGGCTTCTCCTTGCCCGCTTTGCTCGCTGGCCGCTTGGCTGACTTGGCCTTGGGCTCCTCATCGTCCCCGTCTGCATGGCGTGCGATGGCGCCAGTCTGTTAACCTTAGATGGACATGGCTCATGCACACAGTGCCCGCGCATGCACCACGCGTTTCTCTCGACGCTCCTGTCTCGTGCTCCCGGGCAGTACCCTCACCACCAGTGTGGCGTATCCCTCTTGCGCTGCATGCTCCTCGCGCCCGCGCCCGCACCCACACCGGTCACACTTACCATACACCTTGACGTGTTTGCTCAGCTGCGAATTCATGGTGAACATGGTGAGCGGCGAGGTGAACAATGTCTTGAGCTTGTCATCCAGCAGGATTTTGCGCTTGTCCTTGGGGTCCTGCGTAAGTTTAGAGGCGAGGTGTGTTGTGAGGCAACTGTTTCAAAGATTGTAATACTGACAGTGAATGTGGGGGTCAGGAGGGGTGCCTCGAGTACGTGCATCGTACCGCAGAGAGACGTGAGGGTCGTCCTGCCACCCGAATGCCGCCGGCCCGCAGCTGGTGACTGCCCCTGCGTTTGCCGTGCATGGCCCGAGCCGCTTGTCTACCGGTTTCCTCCTATGATGTGAAACACCACTACCTGCAGGTTGTTGGCCTTGATGTACTCCCACAGCCGCTTGACTACTTGCGTGCGGGGCAGCGACTCCACCCCCAGGAAGGCCTGCAGCGGCTCTGACAACCACGAGCCCATGCCGCTTCCCCGAGCCGGCCTGAGCACGTATAAGCAAAACAAAGGTCAATTTCGGCGCGCGCTGGTCGCAAGCCTGCCGGGAAATGCCCCGTCCAGGGGAACAATGCGGAGGACTTACGCGTCGTCGTCGTCCTCCTCCTCTTCCTCCTCCTCTTCCTCATCCCCTGCTCCCTCAGCTAAATATCGCTCAACCTGTCAGTGTAATACAATGCGGTGGTAAGGCACGCGGAAAGAACTACAGCGAATGGAGGCGCGACCACAGAGTCGAAGCTTCGCACCTCGGCTCGAATAATGGGCTTCCGGTCTGTCATGTCCTGCTTAAAGTGCTCCTCAAGCTGCTTGCGCAGCATCTTTTCGGTGGTGACATTCAGGTCTGCGTGTTTCAGAAGCTCACGCAGCTTAGTGAGAACCTCCTCGTCAGGGATTGTCATGTTGTTTGTTTTGCTTGTTGTCGGTGAATACAGGAAAGGGTGAAAACGGGGACGGTGCTTTCAACTTGCGAGGGCAGGGGTGGGGAGTAGCACACGGGCACTCGAGGCAGTCACGGTCAGTCTTCGTATGTATGGCTTGCGTTGCTACACAGTCATAACATGGGGCGTCACACACTTGATACTATGGTGTGCGTGCGGCGGTGCAGCCTGCCATCAAGCCGTACAGGCATGGGCGTCGCGTGTCTCAGAGTGTGCTGGGTGTCCCCCCTGTTCCCCCTTGCGTCAAACCAACTTTACACGTTCTTGTGTTCTGCCTATGATGCTGCATGCATGTGATTTATCATAACATAGTTACAGCTGCGATGCGTCCAACACTGTCGAACTGAAATCCCGAACCCGTTGGACGCTTTTGTTTGTTGTTTGATAGAGAAAACGATGGACTGGCCAAACATAGCATGGACCGCTGCATCCTTAGTCCTAGCCCTGAAGATGGCTCGGCGAGGCTTGAGCAAGGCCAGCCTGTCGCAATCTGGTGAGCCTCTAAGTTATTCGTACGTAGTATCGACAACGAGTGCGAGGAAGTGCACTGGGACGCAGAGGGCGGCGTGCTGGTCTCGAAGCGCGGGAAGTCGCCGGAAGCCGAACCGGCGTTGGGCCCGCACACGTTGCCACACACCTGCGGGGCGATGGCCACTTCGGGCATCCGCATCGCTCGCCGCACCATCCGCTGGCCTGACCTGTGTTCCCCTTGTCTTCCCCTGGTTGCCGGATGTCAGGCGCGCTGGCGGCTTTCACGGTCGGCGCAGTGCACATGACGGCTGGTCTGCAGTTTGGGGCGACGCTAATTCTCTTTTACCTATCGAGCAGCAAGGTGTGTCAGCCTCAGGCCCGTGTCGGCGTTGGGCGTACGTGACAACGACCGGGCTACCAGGGGCCTGGCAAGGATGGGCCCCATGCGTTGTTTGGCCCGCCACGACCAGCATTTTGCTTGTCAGCTAGCAAACTTGGAGAAACCCTCTGCAAGAAAGTTGCTGTGGTGGTTAAGCTCGCGGCATGTCAAGCTGACTCTTGCGTGCCCGTATCATGCCTATGTTGCATCTTACAGCTGACGCGAGTGGGCGCCAAGCGCAAAGCTCAGGTGGAGGAGGAGCACAAGGAGGGCGGGCGGCGGAATGCCGTGCAGGTGCTGGCGAACAGCTTGGCCGCCTGCGTGTTTGCGGAACTGTTGTACGTGCTGTCATCGGCAGATGGCACGCACACAGGCGGCTGGTTAGCTCAACTACTGCTGCGTGGCGGTGTGGATGTGCAGCGGGCACGTGTGCTACTGGCGGGCGGTTTCCTGGTGGGTGTGCGCCGTGGGTGCATGCCGCGGGCCGCAACGGGTTGCCGCCCCATCGGTCATGACCGTCGATGTCTCTTCTCTCTCCTCGCTTTCTCTGCACCACCTAGCCACCAGCTTGCGCAGGCGGTCCGCCCTCACGTGCAGTCCGCCGCCGCATGAGCTGCTTCATGCGCCCATGGGACATTCCACCGCGCTGCTTGCACACCCCACAGGGCCACTACGCCTGCTGCTGCGCGGACACGTGGGCCAGCGAGCTGGGCATCCTTAGCCGCAGCCGCCCGCGCCTCATCACCACCGGCCGCGCCGTGCCGCCCGGCACAAACGGCGGCGTGTCGGCGCTGGGCCTGGCCTGCAGCGCCGCCGGCGGCGCCTTCATGGGGGCGGCCTTCGCAGCCACAGGCGCCCTGGGCTGCGCCGCAGGCGCACCGCTGTGCGGCGGCTCCCTCTGCCCTGCTGCTGGCGGCAGTGGTGCAGGGACGTGGCTGACCGGGCCGGCGGGCGTGGCGACACTCACGGGCGTGGGCCTGGCGTGTGGGTTGTTTGGCTCGCTGCTGGACTCGCTGCTGGGGGCCACGTTGCAGTACACCGGCTGGGACGACCGGGCGGCGCGCGTGGTGGGCTGGCGGCACCGCCGCAGCCGCGGTGGTGGAGCCGCTGGCGCCTGCTTGCAAGACGGGAAGAAGGGGCTGGCGGATGGTGGGAGAGCGAACGGTACCGATGATGGAGAGGGGGAGGCGGACGCTGCGGCGGTGGTGCATATTAGCGGGTTGCCGGTGTTGAGCAATGACGCGGTGAATTTCGTGGCGGCAGCGATAACGGCTTGTGCGGGTGCGGTGCTGTTAGAGCGGGCAGGAGCATGAGCGCACAGTGGGCATGAGCAAGCGTGCGACGGCTGCTTAGGGACACGAGACAAGACCAGCAAATGTGAGGGATGGGAATGGGGGATGGCGGGCTCAGCGTGGGGAATGCCGGGAACCCGCAATGACCGTCAGCAACTTAAACTGGGGTTTCATGCTCATAAAAGCACATCTCGGCTGCCGCGGCTCAGAGAACAAAGCTGAGGCACGCGTTCCCGCCAAAATAAGCGGGACCTTCGCGTCGAGCCATTATTATAGCCCGTTCCGGCGCATTCTTACATATCATCGTGTTTGTGATGCAAGAACCTAAGCTGCAAGCGAAGCAGCTCTCTGGCTGGACCGCCGGCAGCGAGCCCCCCCTGCCTCCCTGCCTGGTTCAGGCCGGAGCGGCAGTGCTGGACACGGGGGCTTCGTCGCCAGCGGCGACAGCAGCCAGGACCACGCTATGGGACGTACTCGCCGCCTGCCCGCACTTCCGTGATCTCGCGGAACAGGAGCTCAAGCCAACCTCACCCGCGCGCAGGGCGCTGCGGGCAACCTGCAGGACGGGCCGCGCGCTGTATGATGCGGCGATTCGCGTTCTTAGGTTGGGCCCAGACGGAGAGCTACCGCTGACAGCGGAGGGCTTGCAGTGCCTGCGCGGAATGGTCAGCCGCGGCATGCGGCTGCGGGCGGTGAAGCTATGCTTTAATGGGCATCACAGCCCCAAGCGCACGCAGTCCTTGGACCCATCGACTGCCGTGGAAACCCTTGCGTTAGTCCAAAGCAACACGGTTATCACTGTAGTGGGTGTGTGATGGCGGTTGGGGGGTGCGCCGGCGGCACATCCCCTGTCAGGAATGGCGCCAAGGAAGGGACAAGCGGTTGGGGCAGGGCGGTCTCAGGCCGTAAGTATTGCTCAGTGATTCCTAAGATTTGGGGATGTACTTGCGGACGCATGGATTGCTTTCCCCACTTGTATTCCTCTTCCCCCGCCTTCCATACACAGGTCCGCCGCGCTGCACTGCTGCGGCGCACAGGTGCAGGCGCTCTGCATTGGCGGCTGTCTGCCGCTGCATGGCCCACTGGCGGCATGCCTCGCTCAACTGCCCAGCCTCCGGATGCTCATGGTGTTCGCTAGCAGCCCGGCCCTGCTGTCCGGTCACCTGCCCAGCAGCAGCGCCAGCGGCACCGGTGTCGCAAGTGGCAGTGACGGGGTCCATGGCCCCGCCGCAGAGGGCGACACCGCATCAGGTAGGCGAAGGTAGCAAGTGCGGAGGGAGGGCCCAGGTGCGGGACACGAAGGGCTTGTGAGTTGTAACAAACCGCTCTACCGTAGCACCTCCATGGCCCGCTCGACTTCAATCGATCGGCGGTCGAACCACGCCCTACTTGTTTACCCAGACCTACCTACTCACGGCCTCGTGGCTGCCGCTGTTGTCCACAGGTGCGGCGGCGGCAACTTTATTTGCTCACACCTGGTGGCCTGGCAAGCGGGCTGGCGGCGTGCGGCGGCCGGCTGCAGCAGCTCATTCTGGCTTCCGACAGCAACGACGCCCCGATAGTATCGCCAGGCTTGCGTACCTTCTATATCCCGAAGGAAATGTCGCCAGACCAGTCGGCAGGTGCGTGCGTGCCGGCAGCTGGCAATCGAAATCATAGGTCAAAGTAAAAGGGGGCTGCAGTCCGCAACGCCTCCGGCGGCATTCTTGCGCGGCCCAGAACCATCCAAACACCAACATGCGGACGTCTACGCATTCCCCTTTCGCCCACAACAACCACAGGCATCCTGACGTCGGACACGCTGTCGCGCTGCCTGCCGCGCCTCACGGGCCTCACGCAGCTAGACATCACCGGCAAATTCATCATGCCGCTGGACGTGTCCGCCCTGCACCCGCTCAGCCACCTGACCCAGTTGCGGTCGCTGGTGCTGGGCCTGCCGTACTTTCACCGGTACCACAAAAACGGTTACCCATACAGCTCTTACGACGCAGTCCTGCCCTACACTTACACCATGCAGCGCCTGGAGGGCCTCGATCTGGGTCACGCGCAGCTCAGCCGCGGCGCGCTGGCGGCCCTGGCGGCTCGGCTTCCGCAGCTGTGTGGCCTGTCCTTTGCATGATGGGTCCTTGGTGACAACGGTTGCCCCTGGCACGAACTCAATTGCTCCACAGCCGCGCCGACGCCGCCGCTGCAGCTGCCGCCAGCTCTACGGCTTCTGCGACTGACGGACGACTACACCACAAGCTCTGCCGCCCTTGTCGCAGAGCTGTTACTGGGTGCGGCGGCGGACGGTCCGGGCCGCCGCCGACGGCTGCTGAACCAGAAGCCGTACTTCCGGCTCGACATGCCAAATGCGGGAACGGGCGACGCTGAGGGTGACTGCTCCGTGTGGTCCTTTACCCTGCTGCCAACTGAGTCCAACGAAGCACCCTGGGTTAGCGGCGCTGCCGCCCCTCAGCCTGGGGCACTCGCCCCAGACCTGGTGGCAACGCATGTGCGTGGGCTGGTTTCCCTCATACCGGGACCGCGCGGCGGCCTCCGCGGTCATGCGGGTGGAGGTGCCGAGGGCGGCAGCGGCGACGGCGCCAACGACCACGACGGCAGCGGTGGCGGTGCTGGAGGCGGGTATGTTGCTGGCGGCGGGCGAGATGAGGAGCTCGAGGAGCTTATCGGATGGGATGCCACAACTGAGGACTTCGGGCATGAGCACGGGCTGCCAGCCTACGTTCCCCGGGGTGGCTTTGAGGGGCTGTGGCTGGTGGGTGACGGCAGTCGGTGGTACGACCCCATGCCGGGGCCTCACCACGCCTGGCTGCGGGAGCTGGCGCCATTGGACCCGCTGCGGCTGCTCGAGAACCCTTGTCGAGGTAGGTGATGGTACTGATCAGCCACTTGCCGAGGGTATTGCCGTGGCGTGGGTGCAGCCCACTTTTCCCTTGGGCGGGACAACCATCCTTCTGGACCCCAGCTTACAGTTGGGCTTGTCCTCTCCTGCAGTGGGGCCGCCGCCGTACGGCCCGCTGTGCCTAGAGCATCTGCATCTGCAAGGGCTGGACCTGTCCAGCGGCGAGCTGCGGACCATCGCGGAGTTGCTGCCGGGGCTACAGGTCAGTGTGCGGTGGGAGTGTGTGGGGTGCGGCATACCCATACGACAGTCACGGCAACCTCCAAAGACGATTCCACTGCTACAGAGTGGTTAGTTTTGTTTGTGCGAGTGTGGCACCTTGCGGCGCTCTGCGTTTGAGTGCATAAAGTGAGCGGTGTATGGGACTGCGGCAGTGGGTGTGCGCACGGGCACCAAGCGCCGCGTGTGCCGGCTGTAGGTAGGCAGGGAGGCAGGCAGGGAGGGAGGGAGGGAGGGTTGTGCGCCCGAGCCCAACCAAATACATCCCACTGTTTCTCCAACTGCGGTGTGGCTGGTCAGCAATTGTGCCCGCAAATGCTTGCGCCCTGCACGGGCGCTCCTGCTGCCGATTGGCAGGTCCTGATGCTGAGCACATGCTATGTGCCACCGGCTGAGCTGCCGCTGCTGTGTGGCGCGGAGCGGCTGCACACCCTGGTGCTGCGGATGCGGGACCTGGACCTGTGCCTGCAGCCGCACACAGCCCAGGAGGCGCTACAGGTGGGGCAGCGATTGCAGACCATTACTCAGTAGATTCTTACTCCACAGCCGGCGCCGCCTGGACATGCCAGCCGGCCCTTGCATGCATACCAGCTTTCACCTCTTTGCACATGGCTGGGTGTGATGCCTGGGGTGCCCTGCCCGTGCGCCATGGGGCATGGTGCGTGGACCTGTGCACGCCAGGCACGTTTACGCTCTCATTACACGCATGTTGCCAGGAGCTGTGCCTGCGGTCGCCCGCCCTGGAGGATCTGCAACTGCGGCCCAGCTTCGAGGACGTCGTGGATGAATACCTGGAGTTGGACCACGAGGCGCACGCGCGGTGGGAGGACTGCGGCCGGGCCCAGGTGCAGGAGGCGGTGTGGCGGCTGACAGAGGCGGTCAAACTGCAGACAGACGGGCGCAAGCTGGGCCCTGGTGATGGCGGCTGCGGAGGGCAGGGGCAAGCGGCCGCTGAAGGGCGGTCGAGGAGGCTGCGGCCACATGTGCGCGTGGAGCTGTTGCGGCCGGTGGCGTGGTGGGAAACCGATTGGAAGGAAGTGGAGTATAGGGGGCACGAGTAAGGGGGCGGGGTAAGTGAACCACATGACTGACCGGGCCAAGGAAGTCATTCACACGGGTTGCATGTGCAAGGGACTGGGTGGTAAACTGTGGACGGTGTGACATGGGATTGGAGACTCAGCGTGAGAGCTGGCCTTTGCAGGCGGATTGATGGCAGCGGTGGCAGACAGGCGGGTGATAAAATGCACGAGCGCGCTAGTGAGCACGGGTGAAGGGTGGAGCGGTTTGCCGACACACGTACGACCAGGCTCACAGGCTATTTGTGAGCACGAGGGCAATCGGCAAGTATGCCGGGCGCGGACCCTCAGTAGTGAGACGACAGCGAAGATTGGGGCTTGGTATGACGGCGGTGAGGAGAGCAAGGGAGGTTGGTTAGGGGCCCCGTTTTTCTGCCACTGCATGAAGCTGTCCGAGCAAGTACTGCAATAATCACCAATTGAAGAGTCGAAGCACGGAGCCCGATTGACTGGGGGATCGAAACGCAGGCGGGGACCGGGACACACGGAGGCTCCGGGGAAGCAACGCAGGACAACGACGGGGGCGCCTGTCAACCTGTGAAGTTGCCTGTTGCCTCGGATCCTTGCACGCGCCTTTTTGGGTCGGGTCAGGCAAGAAACAGCGCTGTCAGCTCTACACAGTGCAATACGTCTGTTGAGCAAGTTAAAGCGAAAAGAGGGTAACGGTCGGGAGTGCCACGTCGACGGGTCGCCATTCCTCGTTGCTTCAAGAACGCCCACAAGCTCCAGCTATTTTGTCCAAGGCATACAAACAACTGCTGGAAATGCACTGCCTTCGTATGACCCCCAATGGTTGCACGGGCGCGACAAACTTTTCGCGGCCTTCCTGGGGCACCGCTCATTTAGCGACTAGCCGGCCGCGAGGCGGGAGTCGTCCGCTGATTACATCCTCCTTAGGGGATGAGCGGGCAGCGGGCGCCACTTCTAGCGAAATGCTGACCTCGACCTCGACCCCAAGCTCGGCCTGGGTAAGCGGGAACCCAGGCTCGCGCGGGTTGCAGCAACATAGGATGTCGAAGCATATGCGCTCGTGGCCGCGGGACGCTGGTACCTGGTGCAAGTCGCACCTACCATCTAGTAGGGTTTGCCTTTTCCACCTGACACGACCTAGCGGCCTCCAGCCCGGCGCCTCGTTGTGATTCCGCCCCAACCTTCGAACCTCTTCCTTTGCCGACGACTACCTTCAAGCTCGTTACCAGCAAAACTCCCTGGCCGCCGCCGCCGCTAGCTTGCATCAGTCAACCTGTCAGTCAACGACCTGCGTCCGACGCATGGCAGGGACACGCGCCGATGCCCCGTACCCTCTGCCCACTCCGTTACCCCACTGCAGGACCGCGACCACGAGAATCTTCACGACACGTGCGAAGATATGCCACAGGACTCCGCCAGCAGCTGGGCTGCTCAGCCGGCCTGGGCGTCCGGGCACATGGAGGAGCTGCGGTCACACATCCAAGCGATGTGGGTCGCCAGCGGGGACTCTGATTGGCTGGGCGTGATTGTGCGAGAGCGTGCGGAGCAGCGCTCGCGGGCGGTTCGGGCGCAGCTGGCGCCCCTGCTGCCGGAGGGACGCACCTTTGCGCTGGGCGAGGTCAGTGGGGGCGCTTGCTTGGGATCACGCTGACGGGTGTCTAGGAAGGGCGGCTGCCGGTCCGTGTGTCGTACCGTCCAAATCGCTAGTCCACCACTAAGCCAAACCCTATCCCATACCTTTACGCCATGTTCACCTCCATGCGCCTCTACCCGCCTACTGTACCCCCTCCTTTTTTGTCAACGTCTTCCCCTCCTGCTCTCTCCCCCCTCCTCCCGCTCCTCCCTCCGCGCTCTGCTCCGCAGCTGCTGTTCTACGACCGCGCCACCATGCTGGAGAAGGTCAAGCTGGTGCTGGGCTACGAGTACGGCGTGGACCCACAGTACCTGCAGCCCTACACGCCCGTGGGGCACCTGGTGCTGGGGTACGGCGCCGCCGCCTCCTCCTCCTCGCCGCTGCCCGCCGCCTCCTCCGCCTGGAGCGTGTTCGACGTGGAGCGGCTGCTGGACACGGTGCGGGCGGCGCTGGGCGTGGCGCCGGAGCTGCCGGCCGCCTGTGTGGGCGAGGCGGGCGGCGACGAGATGGCGGAGGCGGTGGCAGCGGCGGTGGCGGAGATGAGCCTGCACGCGCTGGCGGAGGCGGTGTACCAGGCGCTGGAGCCGGAGCGGTCGTTCTGGACGTACGGGTGAGAGGAGGCGCCAGAGGCCAGCATTCAAGGACAGCCAGGGCTGGGGGTGGGGGGGGGCGGGGCGTTGGCAGCGCCTGTAACGTGAGGCGTGGGGCAGAGTCGCGGGGAACAGGATACGAGCGTTATGCGGTCGGAGTTGGGGCAGGTGTTGAATGAAGTGGCCCTGGCGAGCATGGAGCGTTGGACACATACATCCAAACTAGGGGGCTCCATCTGTTGTACAATAATAGCACCTTGCATATGTATGAGCTGGAGCAGGTAGCGGGCTGTGTGAGGGCATAAGGGCAAGCGGCAAGTGTGCACGGGCGCGGACCCTCAGTAGTGAGATGACAGCGAAGATTGGGGCTTGGGGAGTACGCGCCATGCGGTATGACGGCAGTCTCAGGAACTAGTCGAGGAGCGGCGAGATTTAAGCGCAAGGGTGGCGCCTGGCTACGAAGCGTTTAATAGCGTAGTTGTTGAGGGGCGCACGGATTTGGCGAGTGGCGATTTGGCAACTTGATATGTACGGTAGTTTGGGGTTCTGATACTTGCACCATGTATCCGGCTGAGCAGGCTCACGGGTCGTCCTGAGCTCCAGACGGCCACCGTTGGCTGTGAGCCGCCGCGGGCTCTGGGGTTTTGGACCAGTAGGCTCTATGCTTTGCTTGAGGTGCGTAATAAGCCTGTATGGCACGGTGTTCCAGCCGTGTCAGGCGTGACGATGCGCCTTCGTGTACGGTGCGCATAGTAACTGTTTTGCCCTTGGATGTTCCCGTCAATTGGTGCCGTGTTGCAGTGAAAGGCAAACGGCGTAAACTGAGACGCATGCATATGCCATGTGGAAGCTGCTCAATGAAGGATTTGGTAGGCTTACGGTAGCTGAAAGGTGACAGCCACCCTGGCCTGTAGGCAGTAGTGTTTATCGTAAGACGACTCAGGTTGGATCGGGCACTGTACTGAGGTCTGGGCCAACCACTGAGCGATGCATTGTGCGCGAGAGTCAGGAAGCAGAGTCTATGAGCGTGAGGAGACTGGGTACTTTTGTCAACGTATGCTGGTTGCAATTAGGGCGGTGGTGGAGACGCGACGGGTGGGGTTGCAGATGAGAAGTGGTGGTGGTTGTGGACGGGCGATATCAGATGGTGCGGTGGTATTGTGTTTGGGAGCCCCCCGTTAGGTTCGGATTACAACTATCCTGCCCGCCCCCGGGTATGGTAGGGACAAGGTAGTCGGCTTGTAGTCGGCTTCTGTTGTGTGTGGTTACAAGGTGGTGAGCGCGACGTGCATTCCTGTCCTTCTAGTCGCGGCCCCCACTCGCCCCAGCCCGTGCGTGCCCCCGGCGTGCTGTCCGGTTTCCAGTGGGGAGCATGGGATGTAAGAAAGGCGGTTTAAGAAAGGATTATGCCAAGGGTCCCTGTGAGGCTGTGACTGCTCTGTCGGGTGTTGGCTCCAAGCGGTGGCAAGCTGGACGGCGGCAGCGCCCTTCGTCAGCGTTCTTCCGCACTCCGAGGAGTCCCAGGATCAGAGGATCTTGGAAGCCTTTCCAGCAACCTAGCTGTTTTGCTCATCGACCATCATCACATTGCCCCCAAAAGAGGCTGGCGTCAAGGTTGGGGGGCGGGCCATGGGCCACTCGCGAACTCGTATCGAGGTTACAGCATCCGCGGCCTCTTCAGGTTCTCCTGGTCTCGGGACTCGGGGTTAGCGGGGCCCTCCCCTCGCAGTCCAGGCGCCGCGCCCCACCCGCAGGGAGCCCAGTGCGTTGGCGACCAACTTGGGGTCAGGTGGCGGGGTATAAGGGGGCTATCGGCCGCCGAAGCGGCCTCCCCTCGTCGAGAGACATAGCTCGACGGCAAAAGAGGGTTCACGCCTCCGCCTCCTCTCCTACCTCCATGGCTCCATCTGCGCACAAACGCCTACACCACACCTCATCACCCGCCACCGGCCATCTGAAACCTCAGGCTAGCTCAGGGATAGCGCAGATATGAAACAGGCTGATGAAATGATGATGCAGATCTGCGCGCAGCATTCGGGTCGCGGCGAGGCCGTTCTTGGCCGGCGTCAGCTCGCGACCAGACGTGAGGTTACCGTACGGAAGTACCGTATAGCAAGGTTTGGCACTTGGGCGCCGCCGCCGCCGTGTTGGGCGAATAACTTAACATTCACTGTACGTGCGTGCAAGGCGTGCGGGGGCAAGGCGTCGGACCATGCTGCTGCAGGGTTGCGTGTGCGCATTTCGAGCCCAGAGTGGTGCTTGTTGCGTGCTGAAGCCCAAAAGTAGCTCGGAAGACATGCACGCATGAAGCATGCGATGTAAGAGAACATTTTGCCAACCTTGTGACTTCGATGAATCGGGGCGTCGGGGCACCGCGGCACTCGTGACTGCGTGACCACTGATGGGCCGATGGGGCACCCAAGCAATAAAGGATGCCCGGCCTCACAGAAACTAGTCAAACTTTACGTACGCGTAGATGGACGCGTAGATGGACGCGTAGATGGACGTACCGGTGACCCTTTTGAGTCAACGGCTGGCGTGAAACAAGGCTGTCCATTGAGCCCCACACTTTTTGGGCTGTTTGTTGAGGCATACGCAGACTATCTGGCAGCCAAAGACGAATTAGATCCTGCCATGATGGCGGCCGGGGATTGCCCAGTAGTTGACGGACATCGTTTGCCCTTGCTCTTTTACGCTGATGATCTAAGCTTGTTTGCGACAACACACCGTCGGATGCTCCAGATGCTGACAACACTACGTGAGTTCTGTGAGGCTTTCGGAATGCGTGTGAATGTTACAAAGTCAGAAGTGCTGGGTGTGCATTCGTCAGCCACCTTTCGGCGTTATTTACGGCAGGAGCCAAGCCCCATGCCAGTGTACATGCGGGAATACCAGCAAGGGCTGGAAGCACTTCGCTTCTTTCCCTGGAAGCGTAGAGCGCGGTACCTTGGCCTGTATTACGGCCCCAGTTTTAAGTTTGAATCTTGTTGCAAAGAGTTACGTGCATCGGGTGAGCGAGCTATGCATGCACTACGACGGAAGTTACGCAAGAAGGGGCTTATGGTCCCTGCGGTAGCTATGCGGTGCTTTAACGCTCAGGTGCGTGCGGTATTATCTTACGGTGCACAAGTGTGGGCACCAGACGCGCTTCTCCAAGTGTTCAATGCGTCCCCAGTTGACGGTCAAAGATATGGAGCGTTTGATCGAGCACTAGAGCATGGCATGGTCCGCATACAGATGGATTTCATGAAGGAAGTGGTGGGAGCCCAGAAACCAACACATGAACTGCTCTTTCGAGAGCTTGGGTGCATGCCACTACACGTGCACTGGGCTGAGCTTGTTTTCCGTTTTTGGAACCAACTGGTTAAGGCAACCGGCACTGTTTACCATCAGGCGTTTAAGGAGGAGATACGAGCGGTGTTGAGCAACCTACCGACGCCGCCCACGCACACGTGGGGGGCTAAAGTTCTGCGGTTATTAATGGTTGGCCTTGGCTACCGTTTCAGTGGAGAGGCAGCTGATATCGAGGCCAATATTACACGCATTACTACGCAAGAACTGGATGTTGCCTCCCTCATGGGGAAGGTACGCGAGAAGTTTGAGGAGGACTGGGCTAGCAACAGGTTAGAGGTTAATCCACGGGATTTTGTGACGCAAGCAGGGGTCAAGCCTGGCGTGAAGATATGTCGTTACAAGCATTGGATGGGGGAAACACGGCACACGCAAATCTACATTCCTCGAGCATGGCATGTCTCCATGATGAGATTCAGGATGGGCGTGTGGATGATTGAGGCTAACAACCCCCGCGGTGCGCAGGGTGCGCACAGGGAGAGAGCACAGAGAGTATGTCCGCTTTGCCACGCTGATGGGGAGGAGCATGTAGAGGATGAGAGGCATGTGCTGCTTGAGTGCAAGGCGTACGATGATATCAGAAGCACGCTGTGGGAGGTGATTCCCGCGACTATGATGGACGCGATGGCCAGTGGTGACCAGAGGGGTTTAGCGCGTGTCATTCACGCGATAAGGCTGCGACGTAACGACCTTACGGCGCGACCAATTTAGATATATTATTGCATGAACTGTTTTGCTTTTTGAATAATCCTTTTGAGACTAGTTTTGGCGGTCCATGAGCTTCCTGGCTCGTTTGGACCAATCTACGAGCATGAACTTGTAACATCAATCAGTCAAACTTTGCACAAAACAACACATACATTCATTTACAATATATATCGCACCAGGAACGCCATTCATCCAGAGTTGCTCTTTCGCACGTTGGCAAGGTCCTTACACTTCTCCAGCAGCGACGACGGAGTGGGCCCCTGCGCCTCAAGGTAGCAGCCGCGGGGGCCATGGTGAAGGAGGTGAGTTCAACGGCAGAGGACGGGAAGGCAACACAGGTTAGCGAGAATTCTCTTCGGCTGGGGCGGCCCCTCATCTAACTGGAGAGTCAGCTGTACATGAGCGTGCGCTCAGTGCTTGGCAACGCTGGTATTCATTATTTTGGTTAGGCGCTTGCGCTCGCGTGAAGCCTCTTGAAAGGCCTTCCCTTGACCCCGTCTCCATCTGTGACGTGTCTTCAGGTGCACTTCAGCTTATTTCGCTCCGCATCCGGCCCTCTGCGGGAGTCGGACGCACGAACGGACGAGGGAGATGCGCCGAGCACCTCGGGGCAAGCGGCCAAGTCGTTCACCTGTGGCACCCGAACGCGGCGCAGCTCCGGTGTTGTGGACTTGGGAAGTGAGACGGAGGAGCTGTTCGCTCTGCTCGGCGTGGCAGAGGGCACGGGCTCATCGCCGCGCCTCATAAAGCTTATCACGGCAGCGCTTGAAACCAATGTGGAAAAGAACGAAATGCAGGAGAGGTTTACTACGAGCACGGTGAGCATGGATAGCGGAGGACCGGGGGCGTGCTGCGACGTCGCCGCCCCACTTGACGCAGCGCACGGGCCTGCCTGAACTTGTGCCGCCAGTCCCGGAGGCTGGTGGTGCCGAGCGTGTATGCGGCAAACGCACACTGGTCCCGGCACGCTGCTTGGCTGTTTCGCGGCTCAGCCAGCATCACAGCCCACCACCTCCCCCACCCTCCCGCATCCTCCCGCCTTGACCATATCGTGCACTCCTTCCTCCTTCTCCTCCTCCGACAGGTGGGCAGCCAACACATGATGCCGACTGGGAAGCTGACCGTCTTCCACGGCCTACGGCCGCCGCCCATTGGGCTCCAGGCCTACGTGGAGCGTGTGGCCAAGTTCACCAAGTGCAGCCCCGTGTGCTTCGTTATGGCCCTGGTCTACATGGACCTGCTGGCACAGGTGCGGGACACACGAGGGCGCTCGGGCAGGGGGCGAACGGCTTCGAGCTTGGGGCTGAAGGGGCCTGTGTTTTTGCAGGAACATAGCCGCCGTCAGCTGGCCGTCAGCTTACTGTCGGGGGCTTCCAGTCGCTGTAGGCGTCACTGAGTAGAGTACAGTATGCTTGTGTTGGTAAGCGTCGGCGCCCGGCTGTGCAAACCCCCACCCACCCGCGCAGCGCGACCCGGACATGCTGCCCACGCCGCTCAACGTGCACCGGCTGCTGCTGAGCGGCGTGCTGGTGGCGGCCAAGCTCACAGACGACCACTACTACAACAACGCATTCTACGGCAGGGTGAGTGCGGCAGGGCTTTGCCGGGGTGGGCTGCCCAGCAGCGGTATTGCCGACAACGGGGGCTCGCCACTTACAGCGTATCCGAGTTGTAAGCCCAGTGGTTCACATTAACAACAGTGGTTGACAACAAAATGTCCTTGGTTTGCAATATGTGCGCGGCCGCAGGTGGGCGGCGTCAGTGTCCAGGAGATCAACCGGCTGGAGCTGGAGCTGCTGCGGCTGTTGGACTACCGGCTGCACGTGCCCTGGGAGGAGCTGCGCTGCATGCTCAAGCAGCTGCTGGCGGGCAGTCTCAGCATCGGGCAGGGAGAGGTACGTGGCGGGCGGGTCGGGCGGCGGGATTGCGGGCGGTTGGAAGGCCGGCTCCTGGGATAAGCTGTCGTGAAGCACACGATGTTGCATCTCTTTTCCGACGGTGTATCCTGAATTACTGCTTGTCCCCCCCCTCCTCAGGGCTGGAGTGCCGCCCTGGGCCGCAAGCGCCGCAGCGTGTCGGGCCACAGCCAGAGCAGCGAGAAGCGCAGCTCGCAGCGCCGCAGCAGCATCGACTCGTCGCGCTCGCTTGGGGGCGTCTCGGCCTCCGTCTCGGCGTCAGCCACGCCCTCAGCTTCACAGAGCATCTACCGGGATGAAGAGGACGAGGAGGATGAGGGGGAGGAGGAAGAGGAGGTCGCAAACGAGCGGCAGGGGCGCGTCAGCCGGGCGGGCAGCTCGGCTTTGGGGCGTCGCTGAGTACAGCAGCGGGCACCGACGATTGTACTGGCAATTGTCGACAGCCTGCACGTCATGTCGGGTGGGACGCAACAGCTGCCCGGCAACGGATGATAGCGGCATGACGATCGTTTACTAGGGTAGGACGCTTGTGACGGGGGGTTTGCGATGACACCGGCGCGGCAGTGCGATGGTCCGTGGGTATCGATGTAGCAGCGTTCAGGCCGGGCTGAGTTCATGCCGGGCTTGCATGGTGCTGGTGCGAAGCGGGGCTCTGGCGAGCGGGCCGGCGGGTGTCAGCTGGGATGAGGGTGCTGGCTTATGCGCAATGACAGCGATGTATTGGAGGGCCTGGAGCGTGCGGAGTGCAGACGGAGTCATGCCGGGACAGCTGCAAGCCTGTGGAGTGGGGCGTATTAGTGCGGATAGCATTACAAACATGACAACACACGAGATACGACAGAAGGCGTGGGTATGCGTGGCACCATCTTTGCCATTAGTATCGGTCCTCATTGTGTGAGCGCGTGTCGCAGGATGCTAGTTGGCGGTCTTACTTCTTTGTCGTATCTCTTCTATACCTGTGGATTAGGAGATTGTAGACTGTTTTGTGACGTGTGCCTGTCCTCAATGCTTTTGGTCCTTCGGTATTCGGACAAGCTGTTCGGGAGGCCGGGACGAGCATACAGCATTCGTGATGTGCTGTGGCGTTGGCTTAACAGGCTTCGGTGTGGTTGTCTACGTATGGTCGGACGCTATGGTAGGAGGCACCATCGGACGCGGACTTTCATAATAGGAGACATGCAACGGGCTACTATCACAGACTGAGTGGCCGCAACCGGCCGTGTGGGACTAGCGCAAGGCGCTGCCGGTGCTTTGGGGAAAAGCTGAAGTACCGTAATGCCGCTGTTTGCAAAGTGGAGCGGCACAGCGCTAGCATGGAGGATGATTATGACAGGGGCTGAAAGTGTTTCTAGTATATTCAAGCGGCAGCCACGAGTTTGGGAAGGAATGCTGTCTGGAAGCATTCCTTCTCATTGCTAGCTGACCTCGGTGGATGAGCCTCACCGCTTGAGGAAGCGCGCGCGGCTGAGTATGAGGGCATGCGCGTGGACAGCATATGTGTGCTGCGCTCTGGACGGAACGCGGTTGAAATGACATCGTTGGTTGAGGTGCGGCGGTTGTGCAGTACTGGTACCGGTGCTGGCAGAACCCTCCCTTGCGGGCTGTCACCCACTACCAGACAGGCGCGTGGCTCTGTGGGCGCACCTTGCCCACATTGGCAATTGCAAAACGCAGGCCTAATTGGCGCTAGACGGTTGCATTACGGTAGCACGTTGTAATTGCATACCAGGCAGTCCAGGTCCCGAGCATGCTCCCGAGCGCAGTGCGTGCTTTGCTCGGAGTTATACAGGTGTCATGCTGCAAAACCGGTGGGCGAAGCATTTGCCACACGAGCTTGTATTGCTTTGGCCGGAGTGGGACCCGTTACATGCAGTGATGCACACGCCGCAACCCAAACGCACACCGCTGCACCGTTTACAGTGATGCACATGCCGCAAACGCAACCGGAGCCGCGCCATCCTTACTCATCCCCTG
This sequence comes from Chlamydomonas reinhardtii, assembly GCF_000002595.2. Taxonomy (NCBI): domain Eukaryota; kingdom Viridiplantae; phylum Chlorophyta; class Chlorophyceae; order Chlamydomonadales; family Chlamydomonadaceae; genus Chlamydomonas; species Chlamydomonas reinhardtii. The sequence goes on along the minus strand of NC_057005.1, from coordinate 6,712,582 downwards.
CTGCGGGGAGCGGGCACGCAAATCTCTCCGCACTTCTCCATTACTCCCCCACCTTTGTGAGACTAATTTTGACCCGGTACTCGAATCCTTTGCACTTTTGCGCGAAACGAACGTGTCGTCCCTTGCCGCCTATGTGCGAGTGCGTTACACTCCCTGCATCTCCGGTGCATCCCAGACCGTCCTTCACGGCCGCAACGCCTCGTAGGCTGCGGGGTCCAGACGCCGCGCGTGCGAGGAAGTGGGCCGCCGCCGTAGCGTGCCGGTGATGGGAGTGCTGGCGGGGTCCTTGGGTCCGTCAAACAGCCCGAAGCACCACAGCACGCCGCCGTAGGAGGCGGGGTCACAGCCGTCCAGAGCGAACCTGCGTGTTTGCATGGCGACCGAGAAGCATTATGTAGAGCAGGACAGCAGAACTTGGTGGCGACGAGGCGGGCACGAACACCTGTTGCCGCCCCGCACAGGGACCAGCCGCCGCGCTCCGTCCGGTACTCCGCAGGAAGATGAGGCACCTGCCATCCCCCGCCCCTGCCCCCACCGCTAACCCCCGCGGCCCGCGTACCGATGGTTGAGGTGCAGCACTGTGCTGAGTGCCTCCTGTGGCGAGGCGCACCAGGCCAGCGGCGCCTTGCCCCAGGTCATGCGCACGTTGTTGTGCAGCTCGCCGTGGGTCGACAGCTGCCGCTGGGCGGCGTCCCAGAAGGTGTCGCCTGCAGGCAGACCAGGGCGATTGCTGATGAATCCAAAGGAAGACATCTTCCAAATGGGCGCGAACGCTGTGGTAAGGAGATAGTTGACAAACAGTGTTACCCTGATCAGGTAGATGCATGCCGGGTCGGCCACGTCAGGTCAAGCCGTCCGCCTGCGGTTGTGGCACCTGCCTGTGGTGCCGGTCTCCAGTTGCTGCAGGCTCCGGACCGCCCGGGGGTCGGAGGCGTGTGCTGCCAATGTGTCCTGGGCCCAGCGCGGTAGCACAGCCAGCGAGTCCAACTGCCCGCACCTGCGGCCAGGGAAAGTGTGTCAGGCACCAGAGCGCTAAGCAACTTCTGCTATCTCCGCTACGACAAAAGAAGTTGCTATAATGTGCTGTCTTTGCACCACGGTAAACTCCACCTGTGGAAACAGAAGCTGTATGCCAGCTCGCGCCACACCAGCAGCTCGTCCAGGAACTTGGCGCAGCCGGAGCCGCCACTGGCCGCCGCCTCCCGCGTGACCCTGTGCAACATTGAACGCGTGAATGTCGCCAGTTCCCTTCCAGATACTTACTTGCATGCCGGGAGTACGCTCTCACTTCTCAACACATGGCACACCAGCCCGTCAACGAAGCATGGCATGGCGCGCCTCGCCCATCCGTTGTGCTGCTGCCGCCCCCCGCGGCCCCCACCTGAAGGGTGACACCATGCCCCAATGTAGGTAGGCGGACATGCGGCTGGTCCCGCCCCGCTGCATGGCGTCATTGCGACTGGCGGCGTAGCGGCCCACGCCGCCGCCGCGCCGCCAGGCGTCCCAGCGCGCGTAGCCCGCGCCGCTGCCGCCAATCTGCAACACAACAGCCGCTAAGCTTACTCGTCATGCGCCAATAGTAGTGGAGCACACAATGTGGCGGTCACGAAGGGCACGCGCAAGAGTCTTTGTCCAAACAGGCCCTATCATTCTGGAGAGCACCTTACCATGTGGCTCACACCCGGCACGGACTTGTCGACGCCCGGTATTGACGCTGCAACCACCCCCAGGTCACAGGTGCCATCGGCGCCGACCGGAAGCGCAAGCAGATCCAGCGATGGCCATTCCGGCGCGATGCTTGCTGCAGCGGGCCCAGCAGGTGACGCGGCGGCGCTGCCAGCGGCGCCACCACCGCCAACACTGGATCCCGCGCCATCACTGGCGGACGCCGGTTGCGCAGAGGCTGCGGCGTTGGCGCCGCTGGCGCGGTGCAGGAAGCGGTGCATGGGCCCGGCCCCGGCTGACGCAGCAGCCGAAGCGACAGGGGAGCTGGCGGCAGCGCCGTCTGCACCGGTGCCGCCAGCCGCAGCCAAGGCCGCAGCAACAGGCCAGCAGTATGGACCGCCTGCGTACACTGCCCGCATCCGTTGCCTTCGCCAACCTGCGAGTGGTGTATCATGTGCGTTGCATTGGGCGCCTCCCTTTTTGCTGGAACAGGTTCTTCCCGCAATCAACGGCTTGCCAGCTCCACTCCCGGACCCACCAAAGACATAGCTGACAGGGCGGCAGCCTTATGCACACAATGCCTGCACGCATGCAGAGCTGCGTGCACGCACCCTCAGTCGCGCTGCGGTAGGCGTACGCCTTCTCGTATGCCCGCGGCACCAGCCGCATAGGCACCACACAACTGGTATCCACTGCCCACACGCCCGGGGCCGGCACCGCCGCGTCCACGGCAGTCGCCGCAGCGGCATCAGCGCCGGCGCCGCCACGTTGCAGTCGCCTCACGAGAGCCGCCAGCCAGCCCGCATCTGGGTCCACGGGCATGTCCTCTGCGACCATCCAGTGAAGTAAATGGCAAACCACACTTACAAGCTGTAAGCGCGCTTTTCGGGCGCGTTAGTCCACGTCGGCGCGCTACACCACACATATTGTATTGTAAATTGAAGTCACGAGTAGCGCCCCCTGCCGTCAAAGCAAAATGTTGTAGCCGGCCCCATCCCATGTATGCTCATGCAGTCATGCCGTACCTGTCACCACCAGCGCCGCCCTGCTGGCAGTTGCCACTAGGTCCTCCCAGCCCGCCCCCCACGGAGAGCTGCTGACACCGCTGCCGGCTGCCGTACTGCTGCTGGGGACACCTCTGGGAGCACTGATGTCGCCAGCGCCGTTGGTTGCGGACTGGGCACCAGCGCTGCCGCTCAGCGCCGCAGCTGCCGTGAGGCCCTCCGCGTGGACGTGAAGGCGCAGACCCAGCCGCTGCTGCAGCTCCCTCTGCGCATCCCGCAGGCCTGTCCGTACACCGTGGCAGGCAGTGCAAGCGTCGAAGGCGCACGCAAGGTCAAGCGCGTGCCTCAACAACATAGGACCCTTACGTTACCTGTTCCACAACAGCAGGGCGGTACCACTGCCACTGGCGTCCTGCCAACACCCTTCCCCTACCTTCCAGTTGGAACTTGATGCGGCGCAGGTTGCCGTGCGCCTGACAGTTGGCCCCGGGGAGCACAAACGCCGCCACCAGCAGCGGCAGCCTGAGAGCCGCCGCAGCCGCCAGCGCCGCGTCCAGAGCTGGGTTCTCATGGCCGCGTACGGCGGTCTGCGAAGACCGAGACATTTGTCACCAAAGGAGTTACACGTGGATGGGGCATCGACAGGCGATCAGCTGTTTCAATACACACCACGAAAGACAAGGAGTCGCAAGCCGCAGGGCCCCGCAGCTTACCTTCATCCAGTACATCACATACTCGCCGTGCATGGCCGCCACCGAGGCAGTGGCGGCTGCGCCCTCCTGAGTCACCAACAGTTGCGCCTGTGCCGCCGCAGCCCCCGCCGGAGCCGCATCTGGCGCATGACTGCCGAGGCGCCCGCCGCTGTCCTGCTCATCGTCGCTCTCAGAGTGGGACGACGAGGCCCCTGAACCCTCAGAGGACGAGGATGAGATCACAATGACATCATCATCAACGGCCGCGCCGGCCGCAGCGCCCGCCCTTGCGTCTGCTTCTGCTCCTCCTCCTGCGATTGTCCGGCCCAGCCCCTTCTCCGCAACGCCCCTGCCTTCGTTGCCCACCGTCAGCTCCTGTTGCCCCTGCGGCGTGCCGTCTGCGCTGGTGGCCACCTCTCGGGCGCCCTCATCCTCACCGCCCTCTTCCATGACCAGGTCCACCACCTCCACCTCCACATCCGCATCCGCTTCAACCCTGGCATTGAGCTGTACGGAGCGCGGCCCAGCCCTCCCAGCCGCCTCAGCCGCCCCCTCCTCCAGCCGCGGCCGCTTAACGCTGCCGCCACGCTGCGCTGGCGTTCCCGCTGCCGGACGCGATGCCGCTGCGCCAGCTCCAGGTGCCGTGGCCAGGCTGGCACTGCCACCCCCGCCGCTAACCCCACCGGCATTGCCACTGCCCAGCGGCGGCAGCGGCAGCACCTGTCGGATGCGCTCCGTAATCAGGGGCGGCAGCTGTAGCCAGCCGAACGAGCTCCAACCGCCCCGGTCAGCGCCACCCACGCCGATGTTTGCGCCTGCAGCTGCTGCAGCAACGTCACCTGCTGTGATTCCGTTGCCCCCTCCACTTGCGGAGTCCCCGGCAGCGCCAGGGGAGGAGGCCGCTGCTGCGGCGGCACGTGTTTCCCGCCGCGCCTCCCGCCGCCGCTGTTCGGCCGCCAGGCCCTCTGCGCCGCCCCACTTGCGGTGCGCCACAGCCTCCAGCTGCCGAGCAAGAGCATTGAGTCGATATGGATGTTTGGAGGCGGAGACCGAGATTCAAGTCAAGGCTGGGTGAGGAGGCGCGGAACCGTGAACGGGGCGATGACCGCAGTTGCCCGATACGCATCAGGGTTGTGTTGCGGTAACGGCTGGGCGCATGATCGTACCTCGGCACGGATGTACAGTTTCATGGGTGGCGCACTGCGGGAGCGCGGGTTGCGCTTCTCAGTGACCTGCAGTCCCTCAAGCTGAGGGGGCGACAACGGGTCAGCAAGGAGCACCGCCACGCCCGCAAAGCGAACCTTGCCCCTGGCCACCGCCCGATCTCTCCCCCGCAACCTATATTCTCCATAGTAATTCCATAAAACTCACGTCCTTGTCCGCCAAGCAAAAGACGCTTTTCGCGTGCGTCTTTGGCAGCGAATCGCCCCGACGCCCGCGCGAATCGCTGGACATCTTGCTCGCAGTGTAGACAAAGCGAAGTTCTCAGCGTCTCATAGTTATGTTATAGCAGCATAGTCCCGTATGTCGCTTCAGATGAAGCGTTCCTGCTGGTGCACGCGTGTATGAACCTGACGCCACACGTTTGGGTATGCACTGCAGCCTGCAGCCGTTCTAGCGGTTCAAGGTTGATGCAAACCTTGGCAAAACGTCTTAGCGTGAATGATTACACCAGCGGCCATCGCTGCGCGGCGCCGGGACGGCCCGACCCCAACCGATTTCGTCGGTTTGGCCCCACCGTACTTGCATGGGGCCAGCCATTCGCTCTGCCAGTCCTGGCCAGTCTGCCTTTTCCGAGCCAGTTTGATAAGAGCAGGCCTGCTTCACATTGGCAATCTCAAGCTCCATGCGATCCTACCTACGCACAAATAACACTTGATGCATCTGTGACAAGCCCTACAGCCAATAGCCCAATACACATTCTTCGTCCCGAGCACGCATGCGACGCACCCCTGTACTGCGCTACTTCAGTGCTCACCGCACGGACGCACGCCTGTGTTCCGGGTCTTTCGCTACACAGTATCTCCTAAGACGCTCTCGCATGACCCTACCAGCGTGGCCAGGTTGCTGTCACCCTACTGCAAAACAGTACAGCAAGAATGCACAAGTATGCGAGGTGTGCTTAATTATATCACCGTCCAAGTGTTTCTGTCATGCCAGACGGCGTGGCAGCTCCACACCTTGCACCAGGCGCACTCGTCATAACATATAATGCCTTCTCTTGCTTGCATACCAGCGTTCGCATGACCCTGGCCCCACCCAAGCCATACACGCCATTACGAAGTAAGCGCGCCGTTCACTCACAAGTCGCACAGCCCGCAAATCCCATAGACCTGCGCTTGCGGCAGCGCTCTCAGCCACCCACGTCACTCACCATGATCCTCACCGCTCATGCATCCGGCTTGGCAGCTCGCCCATGCAACGCACAGTACCGCACGCACCACCTCCGCTGCGCCCTCGCCTCCTCACTCGGCAATCGGCCCCAGCTCCTGCCCCGCCTTGTCACCCGCTAGGGGGTGCCCGTTCGCCGGCGGCGGTGCTGTCGCCCCAGGCCCCGCGCCTGCACCTGCCCGCCCGTGGCTACCCAGTCCCAAGCAGCCTAGGAACAGCTGCCCAATGCCCAGTCCGCCGTCAGCGGCCGTCTCGTGGTACCCCGCCTCCGGATGGTGCCACGGCGCGTCCTCCGGCGCGGAGGTGAAGCTGCACTGCGAGTCGCCCGTGAGGGACACGCGACCGCCGTTGGCGGAGGTGCGGCCGTACCCGCCCGAGGTGGCACCCGCCTGGGCGTTGTAGGTGCGGTGCGCGCCAGGGCTGGGCAGCAGCGCCGCCTCAGGCGTCACCAGGCCGCGGCCATTGGGCGAGGGCACCAGGTGCGTGGGCGCCGGCGTGTCGTGGCGGCTGAGCGGCGTGTGCCGCGGCGGCAGCGTCCCCGAGTGGGACTGCGACTCAGCCTGCGACGCGTGCTGTGGCAGCAGGGCAGGCGCGCTGGCTGCCGCCGGAGCGGTGAGGTAAGCAATGAAGCCGCTCGGATTTAGCGCCGTGCCGCGCCCGACCGCGTCCGGAGCCGTGGCGGCGGGAGTTGCTGGCGCCACTAGCGACCCCGCGCCCGACAGCCCCACCGCGGTGGCGCTGGTGCTCGCGCCCACGCTGCTGACAGCCCTGCCACCCGAGCTGCCCGTGTCAAGGGCCGCGTGTGTTGCCGCTGGTGCCGCACCACTTGTCGAGGTGACCGGCGTCGCCGTCTTAACCTCCGCCAGCCCAGCCCCTGCCACCTCTTTCGCGGCCACCAGGTCGGCAATCGCCGAGTGCACAGCTGCTGTGCCGCTGGTAGCGCTGACGGCCGCAGACTCCGGACCGTGATGGTCACCTGCAACAACCGTGCATCCCCACAGATCAGGCGGTTGAGTCTTCCAGCCAACCAGTTGTATGCCAAACCGGCGTGTCCAGCGCGTTGCCACGCTTATCCAGCCCCGCAACCCAAATCCAGCCACCCACCGTTGGCCGAGCCCCCGGTTGCCGCCGCCGCCGCCGCCGCGCCGCCGTGCTCCAGGTCCTCCTTGCTCAGGATAAAGGGCGAGTGCTGGAATACGTTCCCAATGAACTTGATCACGCGAAGCATCTGCTCCACATAGAACTTCACTGCCGGCTCCACCACCGCCGCCAGGTGCGGCGCCGCGGCGCTTGCCGCCGGCGTCGCCACGCCGCCCTTGCCCACCCCGCCCGCCGCCTCCGCCCAGGCCGCCAGGCATACGGTGAGGCGAAGGCCCAGCGTTGTGATGCCGTACAGGTCGGGGCCGTACTTGATGCGCTGCTCCTCCATGGGCCCCAGCTTGGCGTTGATCTCCTTGGCGAAGTCCAGCAGCACCTGCGGGATGCCTGCAACCAACCTGGGAGTGCGGGCGAAAGAGGAAGTGGAGGAGTCAGGGCAGGCCGATGCACAGGAGCAAAACATGGTGCCCAGTCATGCGGCGCATAAGCAGTGGCTTGTCGCGGCGTCGTTGCATAGGCCGACCCAGATCGCCATTTTGCCCAGATCAGCGAGACGCGCCATGACACGACAGCCAGCCGTGCGCTGATGCCCACAGGGCCCCAGAGCCTACATGCACTCCATGGGCATCTGGGTTTGGCACCAACAACCCCGACCGGCCTATATGCTGGGTCTCGGCCGCATACCGCCTTCCCAGACCCCACCCCGCCCCAGCCCGCCGCGCACTTGATGACAATCTTGTAGACGCCGCTGCACTCGCCCAGCTGCACCAGCGACTGGCGCCGCTCCCACTGGTGCTGCAGGTACAGGTCGTAGCGCGAGCGGATGGTGCCGCCGCGCTTCACCAGGTCATCGATCTGCTTCTTGTACTTGGCCTCACCGGCGACTCTGTGGAGGTACGGACAGAACCATTTGGGGCGGACGAGCCAAGGGTTACGAACTTTCAATAATGCAAGTGGTGGGACAGGGCGGGGCGTGCTGTGAGATGTCAAGGTTGGCACTGGGCTATGCTGATTCTAGAGTCGGCAGATGCGCGATGCGTCTATGCTTCGCGCCGTTGCCTAATGGGCAACACGGTCCGCTGTTGTAAGCCTTACTCCTGGTCCTGCCTGTCCTGCGTCCCTGCTTCGTTGGGATATCTACCGCGCGCTTTGCACAGCCCCCCACCCCACCCCCTCGATGCAGCGCTCACCGCTGCCGCTCCAGCAGAGCCCCGCGGAAGTCCTGGGGGATAAACTGCTTTAGCTGCTGCCGCACAGAGGCCGTGTTCGTCTCCTGCACGGTCCACACGTCCCGCTCCGCCTGCACCAGCAGCGCCTGCATGCGGTCGCACACTGCCGCCACCTCCACTGCCGCAGGGCCGCCGGCGGGCGCTAAGCCCTGCTTTATCCGAGATACGGATAGCGCCAGCTCCTGTGATGACACGATAAGGGTCAGGTCAGGGAACATGGGGCGTGCAGGGTGACAGGCAACGACGATATCTACAAGGGAGTAGAGCTACACAAGTTCGATCGTCACAACTGGGGCTGATTACAGGAGGAGGAGTTCGGGCTCTTGCAAGCAGCATGGGTCTCGCACACGGTGCCCTGGCGTGGGCGACGGGGTGCTGTTGCACACACGCGCGCCTTCCGCAGTTACGCACAAGCCGCACCTCGCATATCATACGGCTGCGCCAGAAGCAATCATCAATACGCGTTGGTGTCTCCATGTAGAATTCCTGTGGCACCTTCGAGCCGGGCTTGGTGACGACCCGCTCCAGCTCCTCGATTGCCTTGACATGCGAGTCCCGAACCGCGCCAGGCACCGGCTCTAGCGGGTACTGTCGGTAGAACTCTCGAAGAAACTCCCGTGTGATTGGCACCAAGTGTTGTTGCTTCTTCTTGGCAGCATGACTGGTTCCCGTCATATTGCCAGCGAGCGGCGTGCGGGCCCTTTGGAGCCTTTAGAGTCTGGCTTAGCAGCTAGAAACGAAGTGTACAGTAAAGGAAGTGCATCTACGCAGAGGTGAAAAGAGTGCGGTCTGCGCAACGGCCCAGCTTTTGGGGACCTGCTTGGCGAGATAACTAAGGTGAAGTAGCTCCCAATTTCTAGTAAGCGTAATCTGTATCGAGGCTGACCCTACGGCTGGCCCGGAATGTGCTTTTCACCGATGCAGTTCAAGCAGCGCCCAACGTCGCAAAATCGCATTGCAATGTGTAGGTATAGATATCGTATAGACGCTATACCTCACAAAGGCGCTTGGGATAGCGAAGCCGGCAAGTTTGCTGGAAGTGCTTCACCTTGTTAATTCTAGCTGCGGAAACAATGCGACCAAACACATTATTGTAGTTTGTAAACGCAAATTTCCGTTTAGGTGAGGGCGGCCGTCACTTCTAGGGTCACGCCGTCGCCCATCGGCGTCCACAAACGGCTGACGGAGCAGAGGCATCAACTGTGCCGTTATCCCTCCAGTCATGTCGTCAGGAGGCGCAGCGGTGGGTGCCGCTGGCAAGCGCCCCGCCGAGCCCACCGACGCTGACGGCTTGAGCGCGGGAGCTGCACCCGACGCTGCCGTCGCACCCGCCGCGAAGGCGCCGCGCCTTACCGAGCAGCGCGTAGCTGCGCTGCCAGTGGGTGCCAACCTGGTGGAGGTGGATGGCAAGTCGTGCACGCACGAGGTGGCATGGCCGCCGGGGCAGCAGGGCAGCCTGCTGCCTCCGCCGGCGCGGGCAGGGCCGCCAGCGCGCGTGTACCCCTTCAAGATCGACCCCTTCCAGCAGGTGGCGGTCAACTGCCTGGAGGCGGGTGAGCTGGAATTGGCTTGAAGAAGATATGGGATTTGTAAGCATGTACAACGGCAGGGGCAGGACTGCAAGAGGCGAGGTACCGAAGCAAGAGAGCTGCAGCACGGTGTGGCAGCCGAAGTGAAGCGGCGACAGCACCGCGGCGGTGTATGAGCCTTCGAGCGCTTGTGGCAGCGGGCTAGTCATGTAATGCATTGAAGGCTGATGGACGTGCGCAGTTCATGCCGGGCTGCGTGTGCGTGCATCTGACACGTCTGCCGCACGCCCACCGCCCTGCCCGCCCTGCAGGCCACAGCGTGATGGTGGCCGCCCACACCTCTGCCGGCAAAACGGTGGTGGCGGAGTACGCGTTTGCAATGGCGCTGCGGTGAGTGCGCAGGCTGTAGGCTGAGGAAGGTGTGTGTTACAGGAAAGAAGGGAAGCGGCGAAAGCAGGGTAATGTTGAGGAAGCGAACTACCGCGGTCGGCGGTCGTGTTGGGAACGGAAGCGGGGAAGGCCCGGAGCTGCATCCAGCGGCGCCATGTTGGTTGTCGCTTGCAGCTCTAGCGTCAGACGCACGAGTCCTGGCACGCTGGGATGGATCTGACCTCACACTTTAGTGACGGCATCACGGGCATCGGCCCAGTCGCACACCGCCACACGCTCGCACGCCCACGCGCTCTCCCACCCACCCGCTCGGCCGCAGCGACAAGACGCGTGTGGTGTACACCAGCCCGCTCAAGGCGCTGAGCAACCAGAAGTACCGCGAGCTGGCGGAGGAGTTTGTGGACGTGGGGCTGATGACGGGCGACGTGACCATAAACCCCAATGCCTCCTGCCTGGTAATGACCACGGAGATTCTGCGTTCCATGCTGTACCGGGGGTCAGGTGCGCAGAGGGGGCTTGCGACTGTACTGGGCTGCGACGTGGTCGTGAGCGTGCTGGAGGCCGGCGCGAGAGCTCTGGGCGCGGCAGCGCTAGCGTACTCTGTAGTCTACTAATTGCTGCTGCAATGCTCGCACACATGTTTGGACCTTGCATGACGACTGTCCCACGCTCCGGTGCGCGCACGCGCACCTGTGCAGAGGTGGTGCGCGAGGTGCAGCTGGTGGTGTATGATGAGATTCACTACCTGAGGGACAAGGAGCGCGGCGTGGTGTGGGAGGAGTCCATCATCCTGGCGCCCAAGTGAGCGGCCCGGCGGGAGGGTGGCGGAGCTGGCGGGCCCGGGCGGGAGGGGCACGGCACGCCTGGCGGTGGAGCCGGCATGGCAGCAGTGGTTAGGGGGCTGGGAGGGGTAAGAAGGATAGCTGCAAATGCCACGTGTTTTACTGGAGCCGGCCGAGGTGCCGGGTGTGCGTCTTGAAGCCCCCATCATGCCTGATCGACTTGACGGCGCCGCGCAGGCAGGCCCGGTTCGTGTTCCTGTCCGCCACCATCCCCAACGCGCGCGAGTTCGCGGAGTGGGTGTCCAAGACGCACAACTCGCCCTGCCACGTGGTGTACACTGACTACCGCCCCACGCCGCTGCAGCACTACGTCTTCCCGGCAGGTGTGTGCGGGCTGCGGCCGGATGGATTGGGCGGCGGCTGATATTGGCGGCGGGCCGGGCACGGCACGGGCTCCTTGTGCGCTATGATCGTATCGCTGCACCTAGTTATGGTACCACTAATGGCTTTGCCAGAGCTCGCGTGAACCCCGCACCGCTCTTGTGCTGGCGCTGGTGCTGCAGGCGGTGACGGTTTGTACATGGTGGTGGACGAGCGCGGCGTGTTCCGGGATGACAACTTCAACAAGGCGGTGGCCGTGCTGACGGAGACGGACCCCAGCGGGAAAGGTGCGGGCGGGATGGGGTTGGGAAGAGGGTGGCAAGAGGGCGCCCAAATGGGGGGTTGCGGCTGGCTGGTGTGTAGGCACGAGTTGTTCGCGCTAGGTGTCGGGATGGGTTTTCCTTTTTCGCGTTGCTCTAGACCAGGAGCAAAGACAGCGTCATCGTGCACATGCACAGGCAGTGGCAAGGGCGCCAAAGGTGGCGGCGGTGGGGCAGGCGGCGGCGGCGGTGGCGGCGGCGCTAATGGCGTAGCGCCCGCCGGCAGCGTGGAGAGCGGCAAGAGCGACATCTTTAAGCTGGTCCGCATGATCATGGAGCGGAACTACGACCCCGTCATTGTGTTCTCCTTCTCCAAGGTGCGTAAGAGCGGCTCAGCTCGAATGGACCAGATGGTGGCTAAGAATGCTGGTGCGTTTTTGCTTGCACAGGCCTGCCGCAGGCTCACATGAGCACAGAGTGGTGCTTAAGCGTGGAAGCTCCTCGATTGAGTCCATATTAAACCTTTACTCAACCGCTCCTCTCCGTCGCGCCCGCAGCGCGAGTGCGAGGCGCTGGCGTCGCAGATGGCCCCCCTGGAGCTCAACAGCGAGGACGAGAAGGCGCTGGTGGGCAACATCTACTGGAGCGCCATGGAGTGCCTCAGCCAGGTGAGGCGGGGCGGGGCCAAGGGGCGATGGCGCGGGGCGGGACGCAGGGACAGAGCGAACGCGTAACGGCAGATACCACGGGGAGTACTGTATGGGCGGGTTGAGGAGATACCGGTAGCGGGCGGAAGGCGGCGCACGCCCGGCACACTGGTGCACCTGCGGTGTGCTCATCCTGCCGTACCCAACCGACCCTTTCCGCCGACCCACATGGCTGCCAGCCTGCCACACTACCCACCCACTCGCGACTCACGCCCTGCACCCTCACAGGACGACCAGCGTCTGCCGCAGATCGTGTCCATGCTGCCCATGCTGCAGCGCGGCATCGGCGTGCACCACTCGGGCCTGCTGCCCATCGTCAAGGAGGTGGTGGAGATCCTGTTCCAGGTGGGCCAGGGTGGTGGGTGGCGGGTGCTGGTTGGCGGGTGGTGGGGCCGGCGGCTGCTGGGGCGGTAGGGCTGGTCGGCCAGGGGTGCCGCGTGTATGGGCATCAGCGCCCGAAGCATTGATGCAGCTAACCTGTGCGTGCGTCTTGTTCCACGAGCGCGCACAATACAACCACCACTTTGCTTGCTCCATTGCATGCGGTACACGCGCACGTGCAGGAGGGCCTGCTCAAGTGCCTGTTCGCGACGGAGACCTTCTCCACCGGCCTCAATATGCCTGCCAAGACGGTGGTCTTCACCAACGTAAAGAAATACGACGGCGGCGCCTTCAGGTGCGCGTGTGTGCACGTGTGTGTGTGTGTGTGTGTGGTTGTGTGTGTGTGTGTGTGTGTGTGTGTGTGTGTGTGTGTGTGTGTGTGTGTGTGTGTGCACGTGTGTGCACGTGTGTGTGTGTGGTTGTGTGTGTGTGTGTGTGTGTGTGCGCGCGTGTGTGTGTGTGTGTGTGTGTGTGTGTGTCTGCGATCGCATGACCCATGACTTGCAATGTAGGGGAGGGCATTCCTTGTCCAGATGCTGTGCAGGCTGAAGGATGCCCATGTAGAGTGCATGTAGCGCTCGTCCTCACGCAATACCGGTACCTGTCCGCTGCCGCGGCGCAGGTGGATCACGTCCGGCGAGTACATTCAGATGAGCGGCCGCGCCGGGCGCCGTGGCCTGGACGACCGCGGTGAGTGCCTGGGTGTGTGGAGGGTGGGTTAAGGGGTGGTGAGTGGATCGTGAGTGGGTGGATGGGTGCATGGGGAAGTTCTCACTCGGGGCATAACGCGATAGGTATTGTGAGGATGGAGGAATCAGGAGCTGGAGCGTCCGCATGACCTTAGATGTGAGGAGCTCGTGTTCCCGGTCCTGTACGAATGCCGGCACTGCGCACACGGGTGCACCCATACTTCCATGCGCTGCTGGCCTCACCCCCGCCCCTCCTCACGCAACACGAACACACGGACAGGTGTGGTGATCCTGATGCTAGACCAGCGCCTGGAGCCGCCGGTGGCCAAGGAGATGATCAAGGGCGCGCCAGACACGCTGTACAGGTGGGCAGCTGGGCAGAGTGAGGCGGAGGGGCGAGACAGGCGGGGGGGAGGGACGGATTGTTATACCAGCCCAAGCTAATACCAAACCCGATGCAGAAGAGCGACGGGGCCCGAAGTCCATACGTTTGCGCACACATTTGCCCCACGACGTCAAGTTATCGACCCCATTTCCTTTTCATTCTGCCCTTCATCCCCTTTCTCCGCTCATCTCCGCCTCCCTCCTGCTCACCTCCGGCTCCCTCCTGCTGCTGCCTGCCGGCCGCAGCGCCTTCCACCTGGGCTACAACATGCTGCTGGGGCTGATGCGGGTGGAGGGCGCCGAGCCGGAGCAGCTCATGGCGGCGTCATTCAGGTGGGACGAGGGGCGGAGGCTGGGCAGGACGGGGCTGGGGAACAGTCCATATGGAGGTATGGGAGACGTGGTGGCTGCGGTGTCCCTCCCGTCCTTCGGGCGGAGCATGAGACATGACGAGCCGAGGCCTCCGTCCAGCTCACGCCACCTTCCGTTCTGCGTTGCCGCACCCATCCCCCACCTCCACACCTCAACAGGCAGTTCCAGACGGAGCGCAGCTTGCCGGCCCTGGAGGCGCGTGTGGCGGCGCTGGAGGCGGCACGGGATGCCATCGTAATCGAGGTGGGCTGGTGCGGGTCATGTGGAGTAGATATAACAAGTGCTGGCAGCTTCGGCGCCATGCGCGCTGCCCCCGGCTTTGCGTCTTGCGTACTTTGATGACTCCGTCCTCCATGAATGGCTATCCCCTCCTGCTCAGGACGAGGCGGGTGTGCGGCAGTACTTTGCGCTGCTGGACCAGCTGGCGGGGCTGCGGGCGGCGCTGCGGCAGCTGCTGAACGACCCCAAGGTGGCGCTGCCCTTCCTGCAGCCAGGTGCGTGCACGGCGCGGCCGTGTGTGCGGCGGAAGCGCGGGCGTGCGGCGACACGACATGCGATGTTGTGCTGGGTGTGAAGTGCTACGGGCGCTGTGGGTGGTGATGGCGAGGGGAGGTGTTTGCTGTGTCAGCGCTCATCGTTATCCGATTCTACGGACGCAGGGCGCCTCGTGCGGCTGCTGCCGGAACCTCCGGAGATGGCTCGGCCACTTCCGGAGTTCTCCGAACCACCCGCGCCTGGCGCCGCGCCGGCGCCGCCGCCACCTGCGGACCCCCCCGCATCCACCAGCGGCAAGGGGCCCGCGGCTGCGCCCGTGCCTGAGGGCGGTGGTGGCGAGGCGGTGGTGTCGGAGGTGACCCACGGCGTGTGGGGGGCGGTGGTGAACTTCGAGCGAGTGGGCGGCAAGAAGGAGGGAGGTGAGCCGGCGTGGGGGCTGGGGGCTGGGTGATGGGGGCGCTCGAGAATACATCCGCGACGCTTTGGTTACGCGGGGAGCCTGGTAGTCCACGCGTTGTGCAGCCGCAGTGCTGTAAGGCGTCGGTTGGCCTCCGCCGTCTAGACGGGTTGGGATGCCTCACAGCTTCTGCACGCCGCACACCTGCTTGGCACGACAGGAGACGGGGACGACAAAAAGGGCAAGAAGGGCGTCGGCGGCACCTTTATAGTGGATGTGCTGGTCAACACTGCACAGCCGCCGGGCGGGGCGGGCGGCGCCGGCGCCAGCACCAGCGGCGCCCTGCCGCGCGGCACGCCCGTGCGGCTGCTGCCTCCCGGCGACAAGTCCGGTGTGCCCATGGTGGTCACGTTCTCCATAAATCAGGTGCGTGAGAGAGAGAGACAGAGGGACAGAGATTGGGGCAGCTAACACGTGTGTGCGCGTATGAAGTGGGGCCCCAAGACAAGATACTCGTCGTTCATGTCTGCTGCACATGCCTGCTGCTGAAAGCTAGAGAGCAGCGAACATTAGACAGCCTTGTATGGCCTCCATACTCACCACGTTTGGCCGTTTTGTTGACCTGCTGCGCTGCGCTCTGGGCGGGCCAAGCAATGTGTGGGGTGCCGGGATGCCTGGATGTTGACTTGATGCACATCGCTTCCTCCATTCAGATCAATGCCGGCAACTCGCCCCATTCCCTCACCAGTCCTTTACCCCCCCTACTCCCCCGCTCGTCCACTGCGCCGCGCCGTGTCGCAGATCGACCGGCTATCGAGTGTGCGCATCTACCTACAGAAGGACCTGCGGCCGCTAGACGCGCGCAAAGCGGGCGTGTCCGGACTGGCGGAGGCGCTGGTGCGGCTGGCGGCGGCTGGCGGCAAGGCCGGCGGCGGCCGCGTGCCGCTGCTGGACCCTGAGGATGACATGAAGGCAAGGAGGGTGGGGGGGAGGGGCGAGGAAAGGCGGCATGGGGGCTAGCGGTGTGTGCGTTTGGCGTGACCGGGGTGTACTGCGCACCTTGTGCGCTGTTGGTGCACCGGTGTGTGCGTTTGGCGTGAGCGGGGTGTACTGCGCACCTTGTGCGCTGTTGGTGCACCTTAGCTCCGGCCGCACTCGCATGCGTTCGCACTGTTGCCCATGACTAACGCAGCCCCTCTTCTGCAATTCCTTCTGGTTTGACCCTCAGCCCTGCCTTGCCTCGCCCTGAACCACGTGGTACGCCCTGCAGATAAAGGACAAGACGGCGCGCAAGACGCAGTCCAAGATGGAGAGCGTGGAGGCGCTGCTGGCCAAGCATCCGCTGGCCACCAGCCTGGGAGCGGCGGAGCTGCGGGCGCGGCTGGGGGCGCTGCAGCGGCGCGGCGCGGCGGAGGAGGCGGTGGCGGCGGCGCGGCGGGAAGCCAAGGCCGCTACCAGCCTCATCCTCAAAGACGAGCTCAAGGTGGGTGCGAAGGACGGGTGACTTGCTTCATGTGTTCAATTCACACGATCCTAACCTCCTTGACTTACCTTTTTCTCGTACCATACCTTTTTCTCGTACCATGCAAGCCCACCATACTGCCTAATGTCTGCCCACGTCTACCCTTGCCCCTGCGGCCGCTTCATCCTGCTGCAGGCGCGGCAACGTGTGCTGCGGCGGCTGGCGTACGTGGACGGCGAGGGTGTGGTGTCGGTGAAGGGGCGGCTGGCGGCGTCGCTGACGGCGGGCGGTGACGAGCTGGTGCTTGCGGAGCTGGTGTTCGGCGGCGCCTTCAACGGCATGGGCCTGGAGGCGCTGGCGGCCGCATGCAGCTGCTTCGTGTTCCAGGAGAAGGGCGGCGCGGGCGGCGGGCCCAAGGTGCGAACGGCGGCGGCGGTGGGAATGGAGGGCTAGTCATGGAAGCCGGGGGGTAGGGATTCGCAAGGGTCGAAGGTGGAAGAGGAGGCAGAAGAAACGTTGTGCTAAGACTGTAGCTTGCTATGCCGCCAGCACACCGTCGTGTGCGATGTTGCTCAAGCACAGCACCAATGCTGGACAACGTGCTCCCATGTAACCGCGTGCTGCGTGTGTGTATGTGCGCCGCAGCTGCGTGAGGAGCTGGTGGGCGCGCTGGCGGCGGTGAAGGACGCGGCGCGGCGGGTGGCCAAGGTGGAGCTGGAGTGCAAGATGGCGCTGGACTGGTGAGAGCCGGCCGGTGCCGGGGCATGCGGGGTATTAGGGGGACGGCGCGTTGGGCGTTGGTTGTTAGCCGTCGCCCGCCCGCTTTGCACCTTCCTTGCTTTCCTGCGTTGCCTTGGCACGCCGCCATAGCTAGGTAGGTAGCGCGCCGCGCCGCCGACGTAACACTTGCATAGCCCAACCACTAGTCAAGCTGCTGAGCCTTCGTGTGCGCTCGTGCCCTCGCAGCGGCCCGCACGGCGGCTCCGTCTCTGCCGCCGCCGGCTCCTCCACCGGGCCCGACCCGCTGGACGAGTATTTGTCCAAGTTCCGGCCCGACCTGATGGAGCCGGTGGCGGCCTGGGTGCGCGGCGCCAAGTTCGCGGAGCTGGCCAAGATGACCAGCGTGTTCGAGGTGGGCGGCGGCTGGGAAGGCTGGGAGGTGGTGGGGCGGGGCATCGGGTGCGCTGGGATTGGGCCGATGCCAGGTGGGCAGTGCCGCCGTGGCATTGTGGCGGGTTAGCACGGCTTACGTGCACCGTGCAGCTTTGTTACTCACAAGACTGTGCCCGGTTGCGCCCCACCCGCAGGGCTCGCTGGTCCGAGCCATTCGGCGGCTGGAGGAGCTGCTGCGGCAGCTGGGCGAGGGCTTGAGAGGCATTGGCGAGGTGGCGCTGGCAGAGCGGTTTGAGGCGGCGCGCGAGCGCATCAAGCGTGACATCATCTTCGCCGCCTCCCTGTACCTATGATCCCACCTTTTGCTTCGATTGCGTTGTCGTTCTGGTATCATCTGTGCGGTGGGTTGGTTTGGTTTGATGTGGTGCGGTATGGGGTGTGCGTGCTGAGCTGAGATAGTGCGCTGGACAAGAGATCGCGGGTTGAGTTGTTTGGTTTGTTGCCTGCTGTGCGTGCGCTTGACAGCGGGACACATGGCGGGCGGTGCCTGTACGAACCACCCCCGAGATGGGGTAGACACTTGCGGTCTCAGACCGGAGCGGCCTCAGACAACTGTGTATGCGCAGCCCACTTTTCCCTCCAGAGTTGAGAGGACAAGTGGCAAACCCGGGCAAACCGCTTTCTTGCCCGCTACAGTGTTACGCCAACAGGCCACCTGCTCACTTCATCCACGTACAAGCGTTGACCGCTGCGCCAAGGCAGTTCATTCCGCGTGACCACGCTGGGAAAGGACAGCAGTTACGACATCTGGTGCTACGGGGTCGGCAGCAGCAGTGACCACCCCTGGGCCCTGGCAGCACCCCCGTGCTGCTGTTACCTTCTGTGCTCACAACAACGACACCTTTTCCTTTCTATTGACCACCTGGCTTGGCGACGGCTGCGCAGAAAGCTCCCTTGGTTCCCTGGTAAGGGGGATAGGTATGGGGAAATAGGGGTAAGTCCGCGTGGATCAGGGGACGACAATGGTGGGGAATGCGCGGGAGACTGCGGGAGATGATCGCGTGGAGGCGCACCTCACGACTCCCACGGCATTCCTCGCTATTATTGTATATCTACCACCATTGAAGAATGGGCGCACTATTCCCTTGTGGAAGCGCGCCTCTGAAGTTGTGTTGAACGACCCGAGTCCACAGTCGACTTCAAAAACTAGTGCTTTCCCGGTGTTGACCTCTTGCCCTTGACACACTAAAGGCGGAAAATATATAGCAAGTATGACCGTGGGCAGCGAGGGCGCGGAGCTGGCAGCCCTCGAGAGAAATGCGGTCTGGACCAGCGGCTCGCAGGGATACTTGGTCTCCACAACGTGAGTTTGGTAAATTAGATGCCGTGAACATCTTTGCGCGTTGCGCGAGCAGCAGCGGCAGGCGCGGAGTCCTGATCCAACACGCAGGGTTTGCGCTGCTTTCAACTTCGCCAGCAGCCACAAGTACTGTTTAGATTCTTGAATCTTGGGGCCAATTATATCAGCGAGCTTTGCAGTTCAGGTGTTTGGCACACTTCTGAGCCTTGGCATTATGCCATGCGAGCAATTATGGGCGGCCGGGCTTTATGTAGCAGGCTGTGGCCAGCGCACCGGTCCCGATGTGCGCTTTGTAGGTCCCTTATCCATGAGCAGTTCCCGCCAAGAGCCGGTATGCGCATTCGAGTGCTAATACTGTCCCCACCCCTCCCCAACCGCGCAGCTGGTGGAACAACTGGGTCGCCTACTCGGGGTATGCCGGCCCCAGCGCGTCAACCGCTTCAAACCTACTTCCCATCTCGGGCGGCGGGGGCCCGCGCCCTGGGTCCATCTCTAACGCCGACCTATTGCAGCCAGCGTCAAGCGGCGACGCGGCGCCGCCGGCGCTGCCCGGTGCTGGCTCTGCTAGCGCTCAGGACCCGGCGGACTTCTCCCTGCGGTCGGGACTTGTGGAGCACCAGGACTTTGTGGTGGTGTCAGAGGGAGGCTGGCAGAAGCTAACAGCATGGTACGGCGGCGGGCCAGCCATTGTGCGCAGCGTGGTCGCGGACCCTGCTGCGCCCGCGGCCACGCCAGCGACGGCGGTGGCGGCGGCTGAGGGCGTGGCCGCGGGGGCTGCCAGCAGCAGCCGATGGTGTCGGCTGGTGCTGTACCCGCTGTCTGTGGAGGTGAATTACACCGGACTGAACGGGATGCCGAAAGTGGAGACCATAACCTTGGACCCCGAGGTGCGGCCAGCGGGAGGTCGGCGCAGGGCTGGAGGGGCTGACAGCCGTGTTTACAGCTTGTGGCCAGAAGTTGTGACTATACGAAGAATAGGATTTCAGAGGCAGAGTCCTGAGGAGGCTGCATTTGCAGCCGGGAAGTACGGGGCGGCAGGGAAGGTGGAGTGCAGGGTGCAGGAGTGGCGGCTGGGCCTAAGCGGTTTGCGCGCTGGGACCAGCCGGTGCCAGCGCGGGTCCCTCAGCGACTGTTCAAAGGGAGGAAGTCTGCAAGCGTGCGCCAACCCAGATGGAATGTGCCTCTGCACAGTGACTGCCCAGTGGCGGCTAGACAGTGTGCTGACGGTAGTGCTTCGGACGACTGCTCACCAGGCTCACGCCGTCCCTGAAAACTCTCACAGGCCACGCTGGCGACACTGAAGCAGCGGGCGTGCAAGGCGCTGCACGTGGCGGAGGCGGACGTGACGCTGTGGGACTACTCCGGCGGCGCGCCGGTGCGGTCGCTGGAGGAGCTGGAGGCAGCAGCAGGGGCCGCTACAGCTGCACAGGCTGCCGGTGCTTCAGCCGGCGCTGACGGCCCCACCAGCATGGAGGTGGACGGCGGGTCAGGAGCAGCAGCGCCCGCGGCGGGCGGGGGCACCAGCAGCAACCCGGCGTTGTCGCGGCGGCTGTGCGACATCCCGCTGCTGGATGAACAGGCACTGCTGCTGCGGAGAAAGGTGCGAGCGCTGCACGCAGTGGGAGGGCGCGCGGCGAGCACTGGCCAAGCGTATTGGGCTACTGGCTTGGCCTGTTCTGGTGGCAGCAGGATGAAATGTGTAACTGGCCGTGCTGCCGGTATGTTTGCACATGGTAGGATGGGCGCTGCCAGCACCAGTGCCCAACGCCTTGAGTTTGGAAACTCAAGTACCGGACCCTCCCCAACCTGGCCGTACCCAGGACGCGGTGGAGAGTGACTCGGATGACGGCGCATGCGGCAGCGACAACGACACGGGCGCCGGCAAGCGCGCAGGCGGCAAGGCAGCTGGCGGCGACCAGGTACCGCTGTCCGCGGCGCAGGCGGCGGCGGATGCGGCCCTGCGGCGGGTGAACGCTGCAGGTGCCAGTGGCACTGCCGGCGGGCCGGCGGCACGGACCAGCGGCGGCGGCAGCAACGCGTTTGGGGCCAACCGGTTCGGGTCGCGGCCCTCATTTGATGACAACGTGAACCTGGTGCGTGCGGCTCTGTTGTGGGGTAAGGGAAGGGCCGGCTGTCCGCGATCGACTTCACAGAGTGCCAGTACCGCGAAGCTATGAAGGCTACCATTAACGTCATTTGTACGCACGCCCTCTTACCATACTACCTACCATAACATCTCACCTCCACGCCCACCTGCCACCTGCACAGCGCGACGGCCAACCCCCCGGCCTGGCTGGTCTGTCCAACCTGGGCAACACCTGCTTCATGAACTCCAGCCTGCAGTGCCTGGCGCACGCCGTGCCGCTCATGCAGGCCTTCCTGGGCGGAACATACATCAAGGTGTGTGGAGCCATGCAGCGGCGGCAGCTTAGGTCCCCTGCTGCGTTTTGGGGCCCCTAGCGCAGCCGAAGCGGGCACAGACCGCAACTGTGCACTCTACTCGTCGTGGGCTGTTCATCTGTTCATCTGTCCGTTTGTCTCGCCTCTTGTCTCGCTCCTCGCCCTGCGCCGTACGCTGCAGGACCTGAACCGCACCAACCCGCTGGGCATGAAGGGGGAGCTGGCAGAGGCGTTTGGCATGCTCCTGCAGCAATTGTGGAGGGTGAGGCAACGACGAGGGGCCATGGCGTGATGGCGCCTGCGCTGGCGGGGTCAGGGGTAGGGCGGGTGTCTGTCCAAAAGGTCGGCGTCGAACGCGGCAAAGCGCACACGCTTGTCCGGCCCCCTGCTGCTCTTGCGGCGCTGACTGCAGTCGCTCCTGCTGTGCCCACAGGGGGGCGTGTCCTCGGTGTCGCCACGCAGCTTCAAGGCCAAGATCGGCCGCTTCGCGCCACAGTTCAGCGGCTACGCACAGCACGACTCGCAGGTGCGTGGCGGCGCGTGCGCGTCCGCAGCGAGTTGTGCGCTTTTAGTTGGCAATGTTTGTGCTGCTGCAAGGCCTCAGTCCGGCCATGGGCTCACTTGTGTGCGCACTCCTGCATCACACCCGCGCCCTCAGGAGTTCCTGGCGTTCCTGCTGGACGGGCTGCACGAGGACACCAACCGCATCAAGACCAAGCCCTACTTCGAGGTGTGGGGGACTGCCGCTACGCGCTTGTTCACTGCGGCGTTATCGTTGGTAGCCTTTGACCCCACCAGCCGTGTATGCACCTCTCCTTCGCATATTCGCTGTGACCGTACTGGCATAAACGATTTCAAGAACGGAACATGTATATTACTAGTACACCCAAGCCGAATCCGTCATTTGTGGCGGCGTGGGGTTCGTGTCGGCCGCCCCGTGACCCTCCCCTCTCCCCCAACCTCCCGGACTAGTATTTCACTGTCTATCTCCTGAGTCCTGGGCTGCTCCTTGCTTGCAAACCCCGTACAGACCAAGGACGAGCCGGGCCGGCCCGACGAGGAGCTGGCCACTGAGGCGTGGTCCCAGTACCGGGCACGCAACAACAGCCTGGTGGTGGACCACTTCCAGGGCCTGCTCAAGAGCGGGCTGGACTGCCCCAAGTGCGCCTACCACTCGGTGAAGTTCGACCCCTTGTAAGTGGCTTGCGCCCCACCCTGTGACCCTGATGCTGATGGGTTGCGCTCAGTATGGGACAACCAGAGACACAGCCTCTAGCTCTCACATCGGGGCATGAAAGATTGTCGTGTTGCGCCGAGCGGTTGAGCCGTGGCACTGCAAAGGCGGGCTTGCATGGCGGCTGACTGGAATTGCCGGGCGCGGAGTAGTTGCCGCCAGTAATTGCCAACTGAAGGCAGAAGCCACTTTCTTCTCTGCACCCAAGCGCCCACGCCTGCTGCCTCCGCCGCTGGCCTGCCGGCCCTGCAGCATGTACTTGTCGCTGCCGCTGCCCGAGAGCCGGCGGCGGGTGGTGGAGGTGGTGCTAGTGCGCACGGACGGGTCGGGGCTGCCCACCCGCATGGCGCTGGAGCTGCCCAGCGGCGCGGCGGTGGCGGACCTGCTCAAGGCCACGGCGCGGGCGGCAGGGCTGCCGGGTGAGCGGGGCTGAGGTTTGGCGCTTTGGCGACAAAGGCCGGATACGAATGGGTGTGCAGCTGCGGAGGAACCGCACAGGAGAGGGCTGGGGGCCGACCTGCTTTCTGCGTACAGCTGCTGCAGCAGGGACATGCTGAATGGCTGGGTTCGTTACCTGCGCCTATGCAACGTGCCGGACTCTCTGCTGGTCTTACGCTCTGCTGTCATCGCGCACCGCCCTGCACTCTGCAGAGGAGTGCCTGACCTCTCCGGAGGCGCACCTGCTGGCCGCCCGCCCCCTGCGCGGCCTGCGCGGCGGGCCCAACGCCAACAGCGACGAGCTGGTGCTGATCACCGACACCAAGGCGCGCGTGGCGGACGCGCTGGACGCGGGCGGCAGCGGCTATAGCAGCTACAGCCTGCGCAGCAACGCGCAGCACGGTGGGTCCCTGGCGTGGATCCAGAGGTACACGTGTGGGTGCCGCATCTAGCGTGCACGCGCGCGCCTGCGTCGTCACAGCAGTCATGCAGCTCCTCTCCAAACGCCCCATCCCGCATCCTCCTTCATCCGCCTGCATATCTCACGCTCCCTGACTGCAGAGGGGCTTATCGTGTACCACTACGCGAACGCGGCTCGCGGCCCCAAGGCGGACGGCCTGGCGCCCGTCATCGTGCACTTCAAGCGGCCGGAGGGGCCTGGCCGCAAGTCCAACACCTGGCTGCTGGGCGTGTGGTGCGGGGCGCCGCTGGTGGGTGCCGGCTGCTGGCTGCGGCAAGGTTCTGCCGTTCAGGGCAATGGGGCGATCAGGCGGCAATTGGGACGGTTCAAGCGCGCGGCCCTGCCATCTGCCTTGTGCGTCCGGCATCCTCGCCCTGCCCTTGACGTGCCTTTCTCCTCGCTGTCCTGCTGGCCCCACCTCCCCCCTGCAGGTGCTGTACCTGCCCGCCGACGCGCCGCCCTACGACCCCGACCTGCTGGTCAAGCTGGAGCCGGGCCACGGCACCATCAGCGCCAGCCGCTCGGAGTGGGAGGTGGGCGGTAGCTCCGCCATAGCGACAGCCCTGGTGGAGGTGCTGCTGCCCATCCAGCGCGGCCCACTGCCGCCACCGCTTGGGCCAGGCAGTAGCGATGGTGCAGAGGCCACGGAAGGCGCGGAGGAAGAGGCGGCGGCGGGCGCGACGGGCGCAGGGCAGAGCGGGGAGGGTGCCGAGGGGAGGGCAGCGGGCGTGCCGGCGGGGCCGATGGAGGCTGATGGGCCAGGGGCGCGGGCAGCTGCCGGTAGTGGGGTAGAGCAGATGGAGGGCTTGGAGACGCCGGCTGCAGCTGCGGCGGCAAACGCGGCGCCAGCGGCAGCCGCCGACGGCGATGCCGCGATGCCGGGGACGCCGCCGCCAGCAAGCGTTGCGTCGGTGTCTGCGGCGCCCATGGAGGATGACGACGCAGCGCAGGCGCAGGCAGCAGACGGAGGCGTTATTTTGTTGGGGCCGCCAACGGAAGACGCTGAGGCGGGGCCGGCTGTGGCGCCATTCAACATGTGGTCCGCGCAGGTATGTGTGGAAGCCATGGATTGTGGGACAGGCGTGAATTTGTGAGCCTGATGATGCCACCACACCCGGCGCATTGCTTCCTGCAACGTGTGATTGCGCGCTCGTCCTGGCGATGCACGGCTTCTCTGCCGCCACCACATTCACAACGCCGCGTGCAGGAGTCCCACCCCGCGGAAGGCTCCGGCACCGCCGCCGCCACCACCACCGGCCGGCCCGGCGGGCCGCCCTTCTCCCTCCGCCTTTGCAACGCCAAGGGCGAGCCCATGCTGTGGGGTGGCTCCTTCGACAAGGAGATCGACCCACAGCACCAGCGTGAATTCCTGTGCATGTTCTCAGAGGCCTGCGCGCTGCCGGACGGCGCGCCGGGCGCGGGGCCCTACGCCGCAGAGGCGCTGGACAGCCCTGACGAGCATGAGTCGCTCCTGGCGCACCGGCAGCGCGCGGCGGCGGGGCCGCAGCCGGTTGCGCTGGAGGACTGCATGCGCGTGTTCCTGCAGCCGGAGCGGCTAGACGAGAGCGACGCCTGGTGGGTACTGTCGGCCTGGTGCGGTGTGGGAGAGATTGGGCGGGATTGATGGAGTTGGGCCTGGGACTTGCAGGGAGCTGGGGCTGGGCGTTGATGGTATGCAGAATTCGGCTGTGATTTCACATGCTAACTGTACGTTCCAAGTTGATGTTTGCCTTACTTTGGCGTGCACGCTGCCGACTGGTCCTCTCTACTCCTCAGGTACTGCCCCCGCTGCAAGGAGCACGTGTGCGCGGATAAAAAACTAGACTTGTGGAGCCTGCCGGAGGTGCTGGTGGTGCACCTGAAGCGCTTCAGCTACACGCGGTGAGTTCGACGCCTTCTTGGGGGCTGCTGTGGTGCTTTCCGGGCTTGTGCGGCTCAGCCCCCAGTTCCCGTGCCACCTGCGTGCCCCCACACCGCCACCCGGTTCAGTTTGGGCTGGTGTCTACAACCCCCACCCGCCACGCGCCCTCTCACCCCGCCTGACCCCGCCAGCTACTCGCGCAACAAGCTGGACACGCGTGTGGACTTCCCGCTGCATGGCCTGGACCTGGGCAGCTACGTGCTGCGGGCGCAGGGCGTGGCGCCGCTGTACGACTGCTTCGCCGTGTCCAACCACTTCGGATCCATGGGCGGGGGGCATTACACCGCCTACGCCAAGCTGCCAGGGCCGCCGCCAGGCACGGCGGCGGGTGCGGACGGCGCGGAGGCGTCGACGGCGGGCGAGAAGTGGGTGCGGGCTTTGGGGGTCATAGGTGTTGGGGTAGGTGAGGGCCAGGGGTGTGCAGCGCATGGGGCCGTGAACAGTACCCGCTGACCGCGATGCATCTGGTAATGCATTAGGTGCAGGTCATGACCTGGGCTCCTATCTGGATTAGCATTGACACAAGCCCGGTAAATGTGAATGGCAATGCCTTGCAGGTGGTATTGCTTCGATGACTCGCACGTGTCTGCGGTGGAGCCCGAGGCCGTGCGCTCATCCGCCGCCTATGTGCTCTTCTACCGCCGCCGCAAGGAGGCTGCAGCGGACGCAGCGCTGCCCGACATGCTGCCACGGCTGGCCACTGAGCGGGCAGAGGCGATAGCGGAGGCGGGAGCGGCAGCTGGGGTGAGCGGAGCCATGGTCAGCACCGCGTGCCGAACTTGCTTCGGGTCTGGAGCATGCGGTCACGCAAATGTCGAGTGCGGTAGATTCTGATTGCGGTCGCGTGCGCAATGCGTGCGGTATCTAAATATTCCTGAATCCGAACGCTTGCATAGGCGGACGGGCGAGCGGTGGGCAGCCCTGGCTCGGGCAGCGACCGGCAAGCGGACCAGGACCAGGACCGGGACCGTGGGCCCGCCGCAGCAGCCAGCCGCCAGGGGCTGCTTGGATCCGCGCCACGCTCCGGTCCCGTCTCCTTAGCAGAAGCAGCCGTTGCGGTAAATTTCATTTGCTGTTTGCTGGGGATCTGCCAGGCTGAGCTTGCCATCACTGCCTGAGTTTGGAGCAACTCGGCTTTGTTACTTGATTTCTGATATGCATGCCCGCCCCCAAACTTTGGTTGTAGGCTGCAAAATCTCGGTCTGCGGCAGCAGCATCCACTGCTGGAGGTGACGAGGAGTTGCAGGTCACCGGCCGCAGCATGGCGGCCTTCACCTCGGGCGGCGGGGTTGCCGGTGCGGGCGGCGCGCGGCTTGTAAGTGCCGGTGCCGCCGGGCTGGGGCTGGGCGGAAACGAGAGCCCTGATCTGTACGGCGACGACGGCGGCGACAACGATGCTGTCGCGGCACCGTCAAGCCCGGTGCCACTGGGACACAGCGGCGCACACTTTGACCGGGACGATTTCGGTGCCTTCGAGCTACCTGGGACAGCCGCAGGTGCGCGAAGCGGCGGAGGCTTGGACCCGGTGCTAGAGCGGCGGATGGCGGCGCTGCAGCCACCGGGGTCGCCGACGGGCTCACGGTTGGGCGATGGCCTGGTGGCGGCGCCTGGGTCCCCCGACATGAACAACGGCGCCACTGACGACCTGTACGCGGAGCTGGACGCAATGGACGTGCCGGCCGATCGGGTGCACTCGGTGAGGGGGCGCGCGTGCAGGTCTGACAAGGGTGCTTGGGTTACCGCACCTGACTTGCAAGGCCGTATATTGAAAACAAGGATGACGCCTGCATACGTGAAGCGCTCCAGCAAACATTGCTGCTTTTCTTTACCCTGTGGCGAACGTGTTTTGTTGGCCCCTGCTTCATGTCGGCCGTTCACTTTGCCAATGTGTGGGCTCTGCAGGTGTCGGACATGGCGAGCGCAGGAGGCGACGACGTTGCAGCAGACGACGTTGACGTGTAGCAGGATACAGTTGAGATAGAAAAATGCATGGCTGCAGGAGCGTTGCATGGGTCGGTGCGTGACCGTGCATTCTGGTGTAGGGCTACGAGGAGTGCAGCAGGGAGCGAGGTGTGCAGGTCCGTGAGACTGAGGTGGAAGGAACCAGTCGGGCGTAAAGATGCATGTATATTGGACAGCGACCCCTCAGTAGACACATGCTGAATAGTGATTCAGCTTGGCATGACTTGGCCTCGGACCCATGCTCATGCAGATTAGGAGCTTCTTAGGAGTGAATGTAAGGTCGGCCAGCAGGTGCTGCAACCAACCGCACGCGGACCGTGGCCGACCTGTTGCGCGCCCGGCCCATGACTGCCGCGCTGCCGCGGAGAGTGCAGCGAGAGGACGACGGGGGAGGGAGCGAGATCGGGGCGGGGATCGATGAGTGTCAGTACATGGGTACGAAAGGCCACACCATTGCGCGCACACCCGACGCCCGGACGCGTTCAGCTGCTGTGCCGCTTGTAACAGCAAATAACGTCCAGCAGTCATCCAAGCATGCTGGTGCATTTTTGGGCTGAGCCCCCCCAGCGAAGCGTTCCAGGGGGGGGCGTGCGTGCGTGCGTGCGTCGGCAAAACATCGCCGTAGCTCCTCGGAACTGAAAGTGTAGAGTGCAGCAAAGACTTTCGGACCCGGAGTTTGTATGTTCGTGCGTGGGTTCACACGAAACACAAACCCAGCGCAAACCACAAACACAAGGCAATAACACGTCACAACACCTATACAAATCAAATAAGTGCAGGACGAACAGCACACGGCGCGCAGAACAACCTCGGCACACGCAAGTCACAACACACGCACGCAAGACACGCACACTCAACTATAGTTTGTTGAGAAACACACGGACTGTGCACCCCACCCAACCGGCCATGTCCGGATTTGCGGGGATGCCAAAGGCCCCCAACATAGAGGCGTGTGCTTAGTAGGCGCCCGCGTCAAGGTGGCTGGGTCGATAACGACCCGGGATCAGCCCTTTTCCTGCCTCCCTGAGGCAGCCACCTCCTTGTTGGGGCAGCGGCAAAGGCGTTGGGCCCGTCTCTAGGTACTGCGACGTGTGGGGGTCTGGGCGCCTGGCGCCCGCGTGGCCAGGGCGTGGCCAGTCCCGGGGTCAAGAGTGCTGGGATGTCATGCCACCTGTAGTACGGTATGTGGGCGCAGCGGGTCGGGCGCGCGCAGCGTAGGGACGCCAAGGCATTTGCGTGGATCGCACCGCCCTGTGGCAGGGGCAAGTGTGTTCCCCGCCCCCACAGCCCCCACCCTCACACGCAAGAAGTGCGCTCTGGTCTACGTACGCATTAGTTCCCACCACACTCGTCAATAAGTGCGCTCATTCCTCACGCTGCCCGTACCTCCCCTGGCCCGTACCGTAACACCATTGCTTGGCCTCAGACCCATTCTCATGCAAAGCACCTTGCTAGAGAATGTAAGGTCGTCGGCCGGCAGATGCTGCAACCGCACACAGACCTTGGCTGACCTGTCGCATCCCCGATTCCCTGGCCCATGACCGACGCGCTGAGAGAGGACTATTGGACAGAGAGATCGAGGCGGGGATTGGTGAGTGCAGGCAGTCAGGCACACGCCAGTGATAGGCCACACGCATTCCTTGCAACGCAAATGGATAACGGATTACCTTTACCAATGTCTGAACACAGCCGCTTAACCTTTACACAGCACGGCGGCGTGTGTGCTGTCAGCCCTGCCTTCTCACAGGGACTACGTGAAATGACGCCATCCTAAGTGCCGTTCCGTGCCGCTTGCGTCCAACAGCATT
This sequence comes from Chlamydomonas reinhardtii, assembly GCF_000002595.2. Classification (NCBI taxonomy): domain Eukaryota; kingdom Viridiplantae; phylum Chlorophyta; class Chlorophyceae; order Chlamydomonadales; family Chlamydomonadaceae; genus Chlamydomonas; species Chlamydomonas reinhardtii. The sequence goes on along the minus strand of NC_057005.1, from coordinate 6,683,578 downwards.
CTACATAATATACAGACACGATTATAAAAGCAGTTAACTCAGAAGTGCCACTGGTCGCAATAACAGTTGCGCCGCCGCTGTACAAACAAGCCCGGCAGGCTTTGGCCACCATCCCGCCATACGCACCCTGATACGCACATGCAGTCCAACCCCCAGCCGGTCATTTCCGCGCCACTATGAGGAAACCCCCTTGTCGTACTCCCGCGCATACAACACGGAGCGTTTCAGGTGGTGAGTACCGTAGTCACGAGAAGCCAATACCCGCCTTCACATTGCATGGTAAGCCATGCGTATCATAATGAATGTAGCACGCCCATGGAACCGTGCACCAAAGCAGTATCCACCAAGAATGTCACAAGCACTCCCATGTAACTGCTAAGCCCACTCATATCGGGGACGTCACGATGGCCGCAACGCCCTCTAGCCACGCATCACCACACAGACCTTATCCTTCATACAACACAAGGCACAGCTGCTGCACTGCTAACACCCGCTGCTCCTTGCCCCTACTACTACCTACTCCAGCAGAGCCGCTGCGGCCGCCGCCGCCCACTGGCTGGCCACTCGCGCGTCCGCCTCGCTAGTGGTGACCGGCGCCAGCGCCCCGTCCTCGGGCCGAGCCACACTGTCCCGCGCTGCCAGCAGCGCCGCCTCGTGCTCCGCCTGCACAGCCGTTGGGCGTAGGGAGAAATGCTTACGGCATGGTGCCAAGGCCAATACGGTACACATCTTTCTGCCAGTATGTGAACCAACAGCTCTTGATGACATGGCAAGTGTGTGTATTTCCTAGCTGTGCGCTGGCGACCACGTGCCTGCACCAACAAATCACAAGCACCAACAAACGCAAACAAACACATACACACACACACACACACACACACACACACACACACACACACACACACACACGCGCGCGCGCGACCACACAAACACACAGTGGCTTGTTGTGCCAATTGTCCACACGCCGGCCGCACCTGCAGCTCGTCTGCCACCTCCAGCAGCTCGCCCAGCCGCCCCACTAGCGCCTCAAAGGAGGGCCGGGCGGTGGGGTCAGCCGCCCAACACGCCTCCGCCAGAGCCACGAACCGTGGCGGCGTGTGCGCCGGGAACTCAGGCCGCAACCCCGCCACTGCCACCTGCACGTAGCAAATGTCGAGGCCAGGCAGACACGGGTAATGCAGTACTCCCGGCATCGACGGCCCCGCCCCGCCTTGGCGGCGACACACGGCAGCCATGCAGTGTGAGGGGAAACGCCGGCAGACCGACCCATGTGCGGGCCGCGTCGCGCACAGCCCGAGCGCTCTTCTGCCCCCAGCTCCGCGCGTATCCCAGCAGCTTCCAATGCAGCGCGGCACACATGCCATTGATTATGGCAACCCCCAGCTGCCCATCCCAGCGCAGCACCCAGCGCGCCGCTGCGGCGCGGCACCCACCTTGTACACGATCTCCGCGTACCGCATGCCCGCGAACGGCACGCCACCCGTGGCCATCTGCCACAGCATGATGCCGAACGAGAACACGTCGCAGCTGGGCCGCATCTGCCCCGTCAGCAGCAGCACCGGGCACATGTGCGTCACCTGGGGCGGCACGGCGGGGGATTGCAAGGTTTAAGCATTGGGAACAGGACACAAGCAGGGGAATCAGGGGACAGCAAGTGAACACATCAGGGATTGCAAGGTGATTGGTTGCAACGCACGGCGGGGGAGGGGGGCAGAGAGGCCAAAGGGCAGGAATGCGGCGGGCTTGTTGGTGGCCACAGCGATGCAGCCGGTGTGATTCCCCACGCTCTGTCAGTGCCAGGCAGCAGTACGAATGCAAAGAACCGCGGCTTGTGGCACCACCAAGTATCCATTCATATGCGGTGCCCCTGCGCTGCCTAAACCCCGCTTCTGATGATGATGGGATTTTTTCCATGGGCCCGGGCACATAACGCCCCCCCCCCCCCAGCACGTTGCTCACCGTGCCGACAGTGGCAGTGGACATGTGTGTGGACGTCTCACTAAAGGTCTTGCTGAGGCCAAAGTCTGCCACCTTAGCCACGAACGGCACCCGGTCGCGCTGACCGCCGCCCAAGAGGGACGCGGAGGAGGGGCCCGCCAGGGCGGCGGCGGCGGCGCTGGCCTGCGGCCCAGACGTGAAGGCGGCTCCGGCGAGGCCGCGCACCGAGCCTGACGCGCCCATGCCGCCTGTGCTGGCCCGGTCCATACCCGCCTTGTAGCAGAGCAGCACGTTCTCGCATTTGAGGTCGCTGCAACGGACAAGACGAGGCGGGGCGAGGGAGAGGGACACAAACTTAGACGATGCGCTCCACTCCTCATATGAGGCGTGCTGTACGTGGGTGCGTATGTGCTGTACGTGGGTGCGTATGTGTGTGTGTGCCTATCGCGTTGAGGCACGGTCAAGGGACACACGCCTCCACACACACACACACACAGACACACGCTCACCCGTGGCACACGTTGAGGGAGTGCAGGTACGCCATACCCGCGGCGATGTCTCGTGCAACCGACAAAACGCCGCGCTGCAGGCGGGGCATGGGGCGGGGGGGAGGCGAGTGCGGGGCGGGCGTGGGTGGCGGAGTGAGCACGCGGCACGGAGGCCGCGAGGGCCGGCAGATGCCGGCAGAGCACAACACCATCCCGCGTTTTGCACACACGCACAGCACCCACCCACAGACATACTATCTTTGGCATGGCAGTCATTCCAGACCACCCATCCGCGACGCCACCCGCTCGCCCCCACCCACCATGTGTGCCAGCGCCGCATCCTTCTGCTGCTCCCGCTGCAGCGCTGTGGACAGAGCCACGCTGTCGCCCGGCGAGATCAGTGCGTTGGCGCCGCCGGTGCCGGTCCCACCGGTCCCGCTGAGGGCGCTGTCGTGGGCCAGTGCCAGCGAGCCCCCGCTCAGCAGCCCTAGGCCGGTGGTGCCCAACACGGCAGCCTTCATGTTGAGGCGCGAGGACAGCGAGCCTACGGCGACAGCAGTGCATGCACAAATCGGTGCCAGGGCTTATGCTTGAAAGCCTTAGGATGGAGAGGGTAAGCCGGATGGCCAAAGTGAGCCCAGACAACATCCGTAATCGCCACGCTACCGCGACGCGGAGACAACAACTGCACACGCCGTCACCAACCTGCGTTGCAGTACTCGAGTACGATCCACGTCTCCATGCTGAGCACGTTGCCACCGTGTGCCGTGTGCGCTGCTCCCGCGCCCACACCCGCACCCGCAGCACCCACACCGCCTCCGCCTGCCCCTGCTGCCGCGCCTCCCAGTGTGGATGCGGACCTCAGGCTGTCCTGCTGCATGTGCGCCAGCTGCTGATGCTGCTCGCTGGCCTCGAAGGTGACGCAATGCAGCGAGCGCACCACATTGGGGTGGTTGAACTTGATGCACAGAGCCACCTCCTGCTGCACCTGCGCGGCGTGTGTGTGTGTATATGTGTGTGTGCGTGTGTGTGTGTGTGTGCGTGTGTGTGTGTGTGTGTGTGTGTGTGTGCGCGCGCGTGAGTGCAAAACTGGCGGCGAGTTGAGAGGTGCGGACAGCTCTACATGCCGCGGCGGCCATACGTCAACCCATTGCCCTCCATGTGCCGGTAGCTCCATCCGTCACGCACCTTGGCGTTGGCTTGCTCCGAGTGCGGGATGATCTTGACGGCCACACCCACACCCTGCCACGTGCCTGCGGGGAGCACCACACAACAGCGAACAGGCAACACGGAAGTCACACAACAAGGATCCTTCATGCCCGCATTCAGCGAATGTGCTAAGCAGTATGGCGTCCACGGATGCACAGCGCCCCACAACTCGCCCCCACCAAAACTGCCCCTTCCCCTCCCGCGCGGAAGCACCTACCCGCCCGCCACCTCCCTCCACCCAGAAACCTCACCGTAATACACGCGCCCGAAGCTGCCCGCCCCCAGCAGGTTGTGCAGTATGATGGACTTGGTGGGGTCGGTGTTGGCGGAGTCGGGCGGCGAGGCGCCGGGGCTGCTGGCGGTGAGGCCCGTCATGGTCATGGTGGATGAGCCGTACGTCAGGTTGGACGTCAGACCCGACGTCGTGCCAGAGCCCAGCGTGTTCGTGTCGCTGCCGAAACCCGCCGAGCTCGCCGGCGGCTTGCCCTTGCCCGTCCCGGCTCCCGCGGCAGCCGCGCCCTTGGCGGTGATGGTGGCAGCGGCAGCTGCGCCGCCGCCACCTTTGCCCTCGCCTCCTCCTCCTCCGCCTCCTCCTCCGCCCCCTCCGTCATTGACCTGCAGCGCCAGCACCTGCTGCGCGTCCGAGTCCTGGCTGTCCAGACCCGACTTGGCGCCGACATAGCCGCCGCCGCCTCCAGATCGGCGCTGGCGGCGCCGCCACAGCACAAGGCCACCCAGCACCACCGCCGCCAGCGCAAAGCTTCCTGTGATAAAAACGGAAATTGCGGGACGCGCACAATGAAGCGTCAGTCGCCAAGGCGATACAAGTTGTCGATCCCAGTCTGGAAAGAGCACTTGTCTTTCAAGGAAACCCGCTCCAACCATCCAGCTCACCGACTAGCGCCGGCACCAGCACAGGAACCAGCGGCACGCCGGAGGGCGAGGACAGCCTTGGTGACCCAACCGGTGGCAGTGGCGATGGCCTCGAGGGCGTGGGGCTCCGGCTGTCAGGTGGCGGGGATGAGACCGGCGGCGGCGAGGGCATCCGCGCATTCCTGCAAGGCACACGCACATGCCCGAGTGTCGGCGTGGGGTGCCACCCACCTCAACCCGCCCTGGTGGCGGCACTGGCCCACACCACAGCCCGTGTAGGCACGGTGCACCCAACTCCCCCCCCCCCCCCGCCCCAGCTCCCACCCTGCCCCGAGCTGCTCTGCGCGCGCACACACACACAACCACACACAGCCACACACACATACACACACACACACACACACACACACACACACACACACAGCCACACACACACAGCCACACCCCCCCCCAACACACACGCACACACACACACACACACACAGCCACACCCACCCACCCACCCACCCACACACACACACAGCCACACAGCCACACAGCCCACGCACCTGCGGTCCAGCAGCTCGCGGATGCACGCCACCAGCGCCTCGCCGGTCTGCTGCGCGCAGGTGGGCCCCACGAACACGTCGCACAGGATCATGGTGTTGTTGAAGGCCAGCGTCAGGCTGAGCCCGGAGCCCGAGGGCAGCAGGCTGCCGTTGCCGCCGCCCACGCCGCCGCCGGCTCCGCCCTCAGCGCCGGGCAAGCCGGGGTCCGGGCTGGTGCCGTCGGAGGGGTCGTGCTCTGCAGCATGGGAAGGGGGGGATGAGATGGTTGAGACCCAGGACTGAAGTGCCGCCGTCCTCCTCCGTCGCATCGGCACGGCACAACAACACCACAAGCTGATCGATCAGATCCCGACGCGATGCCACGGCCAGCCTGCCCCCCGCTGCCTCCCCCTCCACCAACCTATCAGCCCCGCTGCGGTGCCTCACCCTCTTCCTCTTCTTCCCCTTTCCCCTTCCCCCTTCCCCCTTCCCCTGCTGCCCCCGCTGCCCGCCACACTCACTGGCGCCGGTGCTGCTGCTGACGATGATGGTGATGTCCTGCAGGACCAGCGGCCCCGTGAAACAGTCGTCCACCGCCAGCGGGTCCAGGCCCACGTCCGTCAGGGTGGACACACAGAAGGGCTGGTCGTACACGTACGCCGGCGCAATGTCAAAAGCGTTGTAGCCGTTGCCGCTGTCGGCGCCATCGCCACTGCCGTTGCTAGTGCCGGTGCCGTCGCCAGCTATGATGGTGGGGGCGGCGCCGCTGGCGACCAGGGAGGTGGAGCCGACGCCGTCGCCACCGCCGCCTGTCCCGCTGGCATTGGTTCCGCCCACCCTGTTGGCGTTTATGAGTTCCACGAGCTGTTGTGTGGGCGGCAGGCAGGCGGTGCGCTGCAAGATGGTGTTGGTGAAGCGAACCGAGCCGGACGAGGTGTTCGTGAACAACACTGGCGCGGTGTCCAGTCGCTCAAAGAGGCCCCGGACCCGTATGCGCAGGAAGTTAAGCGTCGTGCCCATGGCCACATGTACCAGCCGCGCGGTGAAGTTGAAGTCCACTGTCGCGATGGAGGTGTTGATTGGCACGCCGACGATGGTCACGTCGCGTGTGAGATTCAACGCTCCGGTCTGGGCGCCCAGGCTGGTCATGACCACCGCCCGCGCACGGTCGGGGTTGACCACCAGCTCCCCCAACAGTCGGATGGTGGTGACGGAGGGGCTCAGCAGCGCCTCAAAGAGCGACTCCGTCGTGGTGGCATTCGCAATGGTTGCAGTGGTGGGGGAGGTGCTGCTGTCCGACTCGCCCGGCTGCGTGCTCCCCGCACTGTTTCCAGACGCTGATGTGTCTAGCTGCAACAGTGTGCGCCCATGACCTTGGCCAGGTGCTCCGCGAGTCGCGCCGGCCAGTGCGAGCAGGCCCAGCACCAGCAGCGCCAGTGACAGGCGCACCATCTGAAGCGCCTTGCTAAGAAATAATGAAGTTGCCAGCCGTCGCCCTGCCTTCGGTTGCGCCGAGAACTAACCGCCTAATTTCGCGATAGCCCCGCCCGTCGCTGTTGCCAGCGGCCTTGACATGCACAGCACATACTGATAGACAACGATGCTCAGGCACCCGGAATCGATGGCGCGGAGTTTGTGAACTCAAGTTTTTCTCACTCGCTGCCTTCAAGGCATAATGGAATAACAGTCAAACAGTTAAAGCAAGGTATACACCGCCAAGGAGAGCGCTGTAGGGGTATGCAACGCGAGGCGCGCGCTCCCAGTTTGGGTGTGGGAAGCTGCCCACCGTACACCTTGTGTGGATTTCTGTTCAGGGCCGCTGTTTGCAGGGCGCTCAACCTAAGACAATTTGGATGAATGAATGAAAACAAAATGCATCAAGTCCCGCGAGAAGCTTGGGATCCTTGCTTCCGCGGCCTCTGACGAAGCCACCGACGAAGCCGAACCCCCCCCCCCCCCTGAACGATCCTGAGACCCCTGACACTGCCCACTAAGCCCCCACCAACTCCCTCACCACTAGCCCCTTAATCTGCCAGCTGAACCGGCTGCTGTTTTACCGCCTCCACCTCCCCTACTGCTCCCGGCTGCACCCTCTCCCTCCATGTTGACCAGCAGCTCCACGATCCCCCTGTACGCGGGAAGCACGTCCCGCATGAGGTTGTGGTACCTCGTTGACACGATGCGTACACGCACGTGTACGGACACCATGGTGCGGAAGGCAGCTGGGTCCCTGGTGGCCCACTCCTGCAGCACACGCAGGTGCTCCTGCGCGGCGCGGTGACATGCGCACACCGGCACACATGTGTCGGAAGGAGCGCGCATGCATGCATGCTCACTTGCAAAACAAAAGCACGTGCGTGCTTTGTGATGCGGTGTGGGGCTTTGGGCTCAGCACGCTCCTCTTGGGAAGGGGAACCGCATCCCTTGTAACCCTTGCACGCGAGGCCTGCCGGTGGCCCTGTGTCATGTCGCTGACTTACGTCGGGGTGGCGCCCGTCATTGAAAAGGCAATGCGGCCCAAAGAAGCGCCGCGTGATGTTCTGCCGCGGGCTGCCCGCCGCCACCCGCGCCGCCTCGTCCGCAGGCAGCAGGTGGGTGAAGCCGTAGCCCAGCAGCCGAGCTCCCTCGGCCAGTGCCACATCTACGTGAAGTGAATGTATTTTATCGTGCACACAGCCGGCCCCGGCGCGCGTTGGCACACAGCCACCCACCCTTCGTGACAGGACGCACTGCGTCCCATGCACCTCAAGCCGGCAGCTAACGTTCCCTCAAGGTGCTCAGATTGCTGTTCCAGCGGCCCCTCCTCTCAGCGCCCCAACCTACGTACCGTACATTTCCCTCTGCTTCCCGCCTATCGCCCACCCCCGCCGCGCACCTCCGGACGCTGCCTCCGGCACCACGGTGTCCAGCGCTAGTGGGAGATAGAAGTGCGGGTCCCGGGCCAACAACCTTAGCATGCCTGTGTTGGGCGGGGGTTCCGACAACCATACCCTGGGGTTGCCGGATGAGGTACGTGCAGGAAAGTGCAAGCTGCAGACAAAGCGGGCACGACTGTACGGCTGGCACGGGTGACGTATGGGTGGTCTTGATGTATATGATGCATGGTATTGCCAGCCACGTCGCCTGTGAGGCGTGTGCCGACTCACTGACCTATGCTGAAGATCAAGCCGGCGCCTCCGTACGGCGACGCGCGCAGCTTGTACGGACACTCCCGGTAGTTCCACCCCCGCCGCGTGCAGCCGGCCGGGAGGCGGCAGGGGCAGTACGCCACGCCAGCCGGGCATGGTTTGCACCTTGGGTCCACTGGGAGTGGTCAGTTGTGTCAGGTTAGGTGAGGGCATGAGGTGAGGGCAGCGGCTGCGGAACAGGTGTCAAACTTGCTATCAAGCCCCTCGGGAACGTACACCCATTCAGCTGCAGTTACTGCCAGCCGTCAGGCCATCACCACCACCTACTGGGCACCCACCACCGCCGCTCCGCCCCGCCCCGACCCTAATCCCTCATCACCCGACACGCGTACGGCCGTGAGTATGGCGACCCAGGCGGCCCACACACGCACCTGCCACGGGCGCGGTGCACTCGAAGTGCTCCCGCACGCAGTGGTATTGGAAATCACTCAGCATGTGCGGCTCCTCCGCATTCAGGCCCCGCCCATTGATCAGGCGCAGCACCGCGGGTAGCGACCACACGGTGTCATCGTCTCCCAACTGCAGCGGCGTGCACACAAGGGTGAGGGAGGGGTTTGAAGGACCTTGCACGCTGCCATCACAGGTAGGGCCGCTGGTAGGGATGCGAAGCCTCCGCCGCGGATGCCGCGAACCATACTTGAGGACCTGTGACGTGCCGCCCACGCTAGTCCATTGCCCGCGCGATGCAATGCGGTACGGGCCGCTGTAGCCGCACGGCCCCCCTTGCCGTCTGCCATCCCACACGCGAAGTTAGCGACCAGCGGCGCCCCCTTTCTTCACATCGTGTCCCCAAACATTGAGCCCGTACGGTACGCCAAAGCTGTTGCTTACCAGCATCCAGCTATAGGTGCCGTTGGCGCCCCCTAGCGCGTCATACGTGTACATGGGCGTGAGCGCATGGCGGATGGTGTGCGGATGGCCGGGAATGTCGGGCGAGACGGAGAAAGTCTCATTGTAGGGGGCGCCTGCATGGGAACAGGAAATTTAGGCGCCCACAAGCCATGTTGGTAGCTATGTTTTCATGCCGCGCCAGATCAGGATACCTGAGTCGCATGACACAGTTGGTTGCGGGTGCGGGAGTGTGGCGTGCGTGCAGAGGTTCACGCGCGGTTACCATATTTAGCAGCTGTAGGTGCTTGTATGTGGCTCACCCAAGGCGTTGAGGGTTCTAGTGTCCAGGTTTGCGTCCATAACCTGAGGGCAAGCGGCAAGTATGCACGGGCGCGGACCCTCAAAATGGCCCATTCCCACGCCGCTTGCACCCTGTGCAGCCCCCGCACGGCGCAAATCGTGCCCATCGTTGCCCATGGATCGTGTCCAGAGGCCTATCTTACAATGTGCGTGCGCAGCCCGCGGCGCCACGCTCGCGACTCATGTATCAAGGGATAGCTTCTCTCTTGGGTTGGGAACGTCACCAGCAAGTCGCCCAGCGCATAGGTTCCTGGTTGAGCCCCGTGCGCGGGCGGAAGGCCGACAGCTGCCACCAGTGCGAGCGCCAAGAACGCCTCGCACAGTTGCAGCCGTCTGCTTGCCAGCACTAAGTCGCGTTGGTGCATACTACTCAGTCTACAATGGTCGCGCCTAGCCCGCTGTAAATGGCCCGGGAAGCCAGCGTGAATTGGGAATGCGGTGAGCCAACGCCTACTTTTCTGGGCAGCTAAGATAAGAAATAACAATGTTCTGGGAATGAAATAGTATTTCCAGTGTGGATTACTGTGCCTCAACACCCCTTGAGCAGCTTGCCTCGGAAACGAAGCTGCACGGCTTGCACATAGGGTTTCCCCCTAGTGTGACTGTATGACATTAAAATATGCAGTGCAGCGATGCTACGTAGATTTGGTGGTCCAACTCCCCTTCCGTTGTAACCACCATTCGGCAACCATTCAGCGGGTGGCTGGTCTCCATCCGTCTGACGGGACGGGCAGGACGTACGGGGACTACCTTGTCGTAGTCGTGCTGAATGAAGTCTGCATTTCATGGTGGCAAATTGCAGCATCGCCAATACCGTAGTGAGCCCTTCGCAGTTGCAATCTCACATGCTGCTGCACTTAGTCCGTACGTATGTGCATTTGTGTGCAGGCTTCTTTAGATGCTTTACTTTGCTCTTTTTACAACTGTGTGTATATCGCTCGCACAGAATTCCCTGTGAGCGTCCTGGCCTGCCCCGTATGGTGGCACTAACCCACGCTCCCCCGGCTCGCCCCCCACACACAACTAAAAAACCACACCCCGCGCCATGTGTGATGCGCGCAACCGAAAGCAATGTTACAGGTGTACGCGTGCGGGTGGGGGAAAAACCGCGGGCTCGCGGGACCACACGGCCACACCGCTCTCAGCGCGGCTCGCGGGTGTTCACCACGCACGCCACCCAGCCTTCTGAATCGAATTGCAACCGCCGCCCAAAATAAGCTATTCAATTACCGCCGTGGACCGCCGCCGCCACCGCCCTGGTGCAGCAGCTACACACGGCCGCCCACCCCCTCTGCGTCCTGACGATGCAGCGGGCGGCCGGCGGCGTCGGACCCGCTGCCGATGGCTGTGCAATCTTCGGCCAGCCGGTGGCGGCAACCTGCCCGGCCCTCGTGCGCCTCCTGGGTGCCCTCAGCTATCTGCCTCCGGTCACAATCCTACGTCCGGCTGTGCTGGTGCCAGGGCCCTGGTGCTTTGCACTTCCGCTCTGGGGCAATCCAGTCTTGCCGTGTGCGGCGGGGCTTCAGGCGGGTGGCTTGGAACGTGACTTCCCAGCTCTCATGGCGCTGCCGGGTCTGCTCACGCTCGGCACGGCAGTGCGGTGCTGGGAGGCGCTGGCCGCGGTGCGCCAGCTGGTGGCTTCCAAACCGGCTGGTGCGCTCGGGCCGCGCCTCGCACGTCGCTGCACTATATAGTACAAGCGGTCCGTCCTGCGCCCCATCCTGCGCATTGCGGATATGGCGCGCGTGCCGCCGGCGGAGCTGCAGTCCGGCCCGGATGCTGCTGCCCAATTCTCCGCGCTGCTGGCCCGTGTACCGGCGGCGTGGAGGGTGGCGGCGTCGGCCACACTGCATGCGCTTGGCGGCGCGGCCTCCGCGCCTCCTGCCCCCCAGGTATGGCTGCTGCTTGCGCAGAGCCTGGGGTGGCGGCATGGCGCGGCTGACGTGCCCCTGCTGACCCTCACGGTGAAGCAGGCAACCCAACTTCAACTTGCGCCTGCGTACGACGCGCTCCGCGTGCGTCACTTGGCCTTCTTCCAAGAGGCCTACAGCGGCGCCGCACCGCCAGCGGAAGCGATTCATGCGCTGCGGGCGGCCCTGGCGCGGCTGTGGGCTTTGGTGTGGGAGCCGCGACACAGGGAACCGCTCTGGCGTCTGGCAGTCAATGGGTTCACGGGCTTTGGGATGCTTGCGGCGTGGGCCGCAGATGGACGCGTGGAGAAATGCCCGTGTGGGACTCAGATGACTGCTGGGCGGGGCTAGGGTTCACCACTTCTGGGACTGTGTGGTGGCGGAGGCTCTGCGTGATGTGATGCGGGAGCATGCGAATGTGGACATCACACGGACCCAGTTGTGGTTAGTACAGGCGCCACCAGGGCTATCGCAGGCGGTGTGGGACATCGTGTGCTTGGCTGCTGTGGCGGCCCTGGAATACGGCCGACAGCGCCTTTATGCTAAAGCATGCTCTAACGCATGGACCCGTCATTTACGCTTGCCGTGATGCTGCAGACCGGACTGCGGAGGTTGCTGTTGTGCGAAGGATAGGTGTGGAGGTGATTGCGGACTTCTGGTCACGGCTAGCTGCGTTTGTGAGTCTGCGTCGGCCTCCGCGCCGCTGGGACCTTGTCCCGAACCAGCACCCATTCCTAGCGTCAGATGATGTTGGAGGGGTTATCTTGGTAGGGCCAACAGCGGACTCGCCACCGGCCTCACCCTAGCTTGTCAGCTTAGGGACTCGCAAGAGGTAGTCTTATGACGCCGACCCACGGCTTAGGTGAGCAGCGCTAGCGTTTGCGGTGAGCCGGGCCTGGGGTTCCTCCCCTCTCCGGAGGCGAGGAGCATGGGGGTCATTCGGGGATCTCTCCTCGGGTGAGCGTGCGTGTCTCGTACGTTTTTGGGGCCCTGGCTTAGTCCACGGCTGTCGTCCCACATGTAACCTCTATCAGCTATTCAATTCCGATGAATGACACGTCCACGCGCCCAAACAACCGCCCGCCGCCGCCCCGAATATAGGCCCCAACACGCATTGCTTGTCGCAGTCACGATTGCCACGTATGCTCAATAGTTCCCAGCCGGCATGCACCACATACAGACGCGATTCCTCCCCCGCCATCCACCCCGAAACCAGTCTACCCCACCAGCATGTTGCGGTCGCGCAGCCACTGCACGGCCATGGCGTTGCCCGACGCGGCCACGCACTCCGCCTGGCCCCGCGTCAGCTGCTGCGGCAGCTGCACTCCGCAGGCCTGCAGCCGACCCACGAGCCACTCCAGGCGCGCCGCGCCGCTGCTGCACGCCAGCTGCACCAGGACGCTGGCCGCCTCGGCCGGGGACAGCACGGCGTCGCCCCCGCCCGGCCGCTGCATTAATGGGGTTCGTAACTTATGTGGTAGGGGTATGTAAGCGATGTTTACGGTATGGGGTTAGCGGGGTGTTGTGGTGGGGTTACTCAGTGAGGTCGCGATTTGCTTGAGCTTCACAACAATAATACTCCCCAAGGCTGTCCAGCGAGATGCGGGATTCAGGCCCTCGGCAAGGGGCACGGTGCGGTGCCCGCTAACGCAGAGGTGTACGCGAGTCACCGTCGGTCCTGCGCCGCGGCCAAGCAACGCTGCCAAGCAACGTGCTTGCCATCCGTGACCTAACCAACTAACCCCCGCCGGTCCTCCTTACCGGTCCTCCTTACCGGGCTGCGTGTGCGTGTAATGTGTAATGTGTGCGTGTAATGGACACGTGTGCTGCGAAGAAGAGAGTGTGAAGGTGCGGGCATGGTACGCACCGTGCAGCCTCCTCCGCCGCGCCAGATCGCAATTCCCGCCGCATGGCCGCATGGCCGCATGAGCGTCGATTGGGCGTCGATTGTGGCGGGCATTTGCTGCTGCGTCCTCAAAAAGCTTTACAGCACTCTCGACACCAATACACCATGCATGTGTCATATGACGCTGATCACATTTGCCCCGCAGCGCTTCAGTCTGAGCGACATTGAGATTGAGCGGCCGACGGCGCTGAAGGCCAGCACCCGGGCGAGCCTGGGCAACAACTACGGCAGTGCCATTTCGGCGGCCAAGAAGGGCATCAGGCAGTCGGAGGCGCACAAGGCTGCCATTTCGGCGGCCAAGAAGGGCATCAGGCAGTCGGAGGCGCACAAGGCTGCCATATCGGCGGCCAAGAAGGGCATCAGGCAGTCTAGGCAGTCGGAGGCGCACATACAAGGCTGCCAAGACCACCTGCTTTTGCGGCGAGTGCGGCAAGTGCAAGTCACGGGCCCGGAGTCAGAAGTACCGGGACAAGAAGGCCAAGAAGGCCAAGAAGACCTAGACAACCTCCTCCCTTCAAAACCGGTGTTTATCAACACCACCCATGCGGGAAGCTCAAATTGCCGTCTCCGTCGTCGCGGCGGCCCCGGCCCCACAACTAATACTCCCGCCTGCCCGCTCCGCCTCCACCCCAAGTCGGGATACTTTACCGATGGCTCTGTGCAGAAAGACGCAGCCACCATAAGAACCTACTGGCCTGCTGAGACCCTGCTGCCACTGGTGCTCCCACCCTATGGCTGCCATAGCCCCCCTTACCCAAAGGCACGAGACGCAAGGCATGGATGCGTCGCTTAGTCTTACACGTGCAGGTGCCTCAGAGCAGCTCCAGCCAGGTGCCAACACTGAGGCAGGCCCTCAAGCCGCCCGCCATTGTGGTCCGGTGCACCACACATCCAGAGGCGCCATGCAGTTAGCTTAGAATTGCAGCCATTACAGATGGTTGTGTCCAATGGTGTTTCATACCAACCTGACTGGTCCCACTCAGCGGTCTCAGACTCCAACCAGGTGCACATGCACTGGCTTTTCAAGCTTAAGCACTTAGTGCCGTGTCCCCTCCCTCACCTCAGCTTCCACCTTGAACCCGTTTAACCTTCAGACATTCTCCCAAAGTCAGCATTCCCACACTGCAACCACCTACAGCGGACCTGTGTTGCCCACAACCGCAAACATCTTCAATGCTGTTATCACATCCCTACCAGGCAGCAGCCTCGGGCACACGAAGGCCGGCTCCCATCTCGGAAGCTCCCGAAGTATCGGAATTACAACTCCCAGGCTGCCATCCCAGCTGGAGGAGCAGTGCCACCGGCTCAGGCAGAGGCACTGTCAGCAGAGCAGAGCTGCAGCAGGGCTTGCCTGTAATCAGGGCGATGGGAGGGACAAGCAGCAGGATAGGGTCAGGACACTGCAAATGGGCATGAATTGAGGGAACCGTTGCAGGTCAAACAACTGTAGCTTGCACTGTATCATGCCACTGGCAGGTGGCAGGTTCCCCATGAGCACGCCGGAAAAAAATACTCCCCCGGGCAACAAAGCCAGTAAAGCCTACCTGAACGACAGACATCACCAGACGCTAGGTGCAGTATTCCTTGTGCAGCTGCTCAAGCACGGCGCTCGGCAGATCCGCCACGAGGCTGAAGTCTACCGGCACCTGCACCATCTCCCAAGACTCCTCGTGGATAAACTCGCCACCATCGGCTTGAACAACCGCGCGGGCCTTCGCTGCCGCGGTTTGGAGGTCCGATGCAGCCGGCCACGCGTCACGCGGCATCCGCTTCAGCTGAGAGCTAAGCTTCTTAGTTGTTTCCTGAATAGCCTCCTCCTTGCTGTCTCCAGCTGCGTCCGCGTCCTCCACGTCGGGCACGAGTACGCCGTAGAAGCCCTCCGCATACAGTTGCAGGCAGCCCCAGAACGGGCCGATTTCAGGCCTGCTAGCGTATGGGCTTGCAGATGGGCAGCTGAGCATTCGCGAGCTGCTCGATGAGGGCGCCTCCGCGACGTGGAGCCGGCCAGTTGTTGCCATCCCTTGGACTGAGCTCCTCGGCTATTCTCTTTGCTTTAGAAAAGTATAATTTGTTTATACGTTTGGTGTGCGGACTGCTGTCTACAAACGGGGGGCGCCGGGCTGCGTGATTACAGCCCTGGGCGGCTGGGGGGAGGTTCGGGGGGCTCCGAGGGCTGGTGAGGGCCGAGCGAGGGCACGCGGGGAGGTTCTGCCAGCGAGTTCGCGGGGACGCACGCTGAATTGATGCGAGTGATTGAAGCAGTTAATAGTTGTGTCAGTATGCAATTAGTAAGCCCAGGGGTTCAGTTAGGGCACCGGGGCGCGGGCGTAAACAGCGTGGCCGTCTGCGGTGAAGTGCAGAAGCTGCAGGCCTAATTCTTCACAATAGGCTTTCAACTTGTCAAAATCCTTCATAATAGCTTTATCTGTTGGTTGGCTTGCTCCTCCCTTCAATGGCCGCCGGGATGGGGTGTACCCCATCCGGGGACCGGCTCGCGACCGGCTCAGAGACCAGGCTGGGGACTCTGTGCAAACTTCAACTTTTGACGGCCGGACGTGCAAAGATATGCTCTATATGCATGACCTTTCAGAAGTTGCCAGGAGTCACAGGGAGAGCTCTCGAGGGCCTGACGCTTCGCTCTTGTTGGCATGGACGTTGACCAGGCTCAAGCTGGCGAGCTCTGGGCCGGGAGGTGGCAAAATGGGCTGGGTGAACAAACATTTATAGTAAATTCCGGCTGGTGTCCCGCGCGCTCTAGGGCTTTACGGCGGAATCGCGTATATGGGCTCAATCAGTGACTACTCCAAGGGACCACTGTGGCCAACCAACGAAAAGCACTGTGCGGCAGACACGTTACAGTCTAAAATCTCGCTCTCGGGACCACGAGCAAAGCACATAGTGCTGCTACAAATGGTAAGGCGGTTCAGAAGCCGTCAGTGGGGTGTTCCGGGCTCAAATGGGTCGAGTCTATGCATTCCGCACGCGGCGCTGTTCGCCGCTGGCTTTCGGGCTCGGAAAGAGGCTAGACGTAATGCCGATGTGTTGCATTGCTGGTGCCGGTGCCTGCAGGTGAAGCTACCTCTGACACGGCGTGCTAAGGACATGTTCACCAGGCAGTGTGCCCAGGGCGGCCTGGTTCCTTCTGGGAATAAAATAGTATTTTCAGTATGTGTTACTGTTTCTCAGCACCCCTTGAGCAGCTTGCCTCGGAAACAAAGCACCGCTTGCACATAGGGTTTCCCTACCACTAGTGTGACTGTATAGCATTAAAACATACAGTGCAGCGATGCTACGTAGGTTTGGTGGTACAACTTCCGTAGTAACAACCATTCGGCGACCCTTCGGCGGGTGGCTGGTCTCCATCCGTCTGACGGGACGGGCTCGTGATGGAACATGGCAAGGGGCAGGAAAGCGTAGTCCCGATGTGTGTGGCTCCTTGTCGTAGTCCCCGTCCTGCCCGTCTCTCGGGCGCACTAACCACAACTTCTCTCGTGAGGAGTTGTGGTTAGTGCGCCCGCCTGCGGGGCTTGCGCCACCTGTGTGGGATGTGGTGTGTCTCGCTGCTATGTCTGCCCTGGACTTTGGTCGGCAGCGTGTGGTTATGGCCGGGTTGGCCGTTGGCGGCGCGAGCGAAGCTGCCGTCGGCCCGGGTGCTGAGCATTGGACTTGCCGTCGTAGCTGACTTCTGGGGTCGTCTCCAGACGTTTGTGACTTTGGGTATCAGGCCAAAGGGTTGGGACGCTGTGCCGTTTGCGCATCCCTTCATATCTTGGGCTGTTGGTGACGGCATGGTTTTGCGCTTGCCGTATGACGCTGATTCCCCGGCCCCCTCGCCGTGAGAGGTTGTGCGTGGTTAGTGGCTCTGTGTGTGGGCAGGATGCACGTGTGGGCGACCGTTCTAGTACCTGGACGCTTGCGCCCTGGTTAGTGCGTGCGCTGTGCGTGTGTCCTGCGGCCTAGACGTTTCCCGGCACTCCTGTGCCTAGGCTTGTGGCGTTGAGGCACAGCGGTGGGGCTCTGGCGGGTTGAGGCTTGGCTAGGACTCACTGTGCGCGGAGTCACACGGACTTTGCCCGCGGGAGGGTTTGCAGCAAAGTCGGGGTTGGTGGACTCAAGTTGGGACCTGATAGCATGTGATGGCTCGGCGTCTTCGGGTGCTGGGACTGTCCCCTCTGTAACATCCGCATCCTTGTCGTAGTAGTGTCGTAGTAGTGCTGAATGAAGTTTGCATGTAACGCCCAACGGCTCAAGAATGGCCCCAGTCTAGCCCTTGAGCGCAACACACCGTACGCAAGCGCTCCACCGCGTGTTGCAGACTCCAGCGGCTGCACCGGCCCGCCACATCCCAACCCACCTTCTTATCCGCCTCCCGAACCCCCGAGCATGTCGTGCCAGGCTCGCACAAACTACAGACAATCAACCAAAGCTCTGCCTTACCCTTATACGGTAATCCTTTATCGCCATTTGCTCACGCTGGCCTAGGCATGCGCGCCCTTGTCCACCACTTCACACGCACGCGCTACTCAGCAGCCAGCGCTAGTGTCTTGTACCCGCCGGCCACGCCCTTCATGCGGCCCAGCACGAAGCTCTCCAGGTAGGAGCTGTCGGCCGGCGGCGGCGGCGGCGTGTAGGTCATAGCCTGGGCGTAGGCCCGCAGCAGCGCCAGCAAGTAGCAGGACACGCCGTCCTCTGGGCACGCATGCACATGTGTGGCCCGGGCAAGGGATGGACGTGGCGATAGTCGCGAGGGGCAGCGCAGCAGGGGGTGAGGGTCTGTATGTGAGTCGCGTCAGCACCGTTATGGAAGAGCTGATCCCAGGGCCCAGGCCATAGCCGACTGACAGTACACGGACACATGGTTCCTGCCCTTGCTTGCTCTCTGGCTTTCCCATGAGCCGGCGCGCACTCGTGCGTTCTGTTTCCCTTGAACGCACGCAACACGCCCGCCGCGTGACCCACGTACCCAACCCGTCGCATGGCAGGACACAAACAGACACATGCATGGATTATGCAATGTGGACTCAAACAATGTGGCATCCACCCTACCTGTCAGCTGATTTGCCAGGAGTGCTGTGGAGCGGCCGATGGACTCAGCTAGTTGCGGGTTGGTCTCCAGACGACTGTGGATCTGTTGCGGGTGGAGCGTGGTGCTGTCAACTTTGGGGATGAAAGGAAGTAGGAGGAGGTGTCTGCTAGGACAGGGCGGGGTCCTTGCCATGGTAAAGGGAAGCACGGCGCACCTCGACCCCTCTGCCTCCACAACCCCACCTGTGCCACGTCGCTCCACTCGTTATCCACCGTGGTCACAATGTGCCTGGAATCAAACATGAATCAGGGGTTCAGCAAATTGTGCGCATACGCTGGCTCTCAGGTGCTCTACGTACGTTGCAAACTTTCCCGCCGTCTCCTTGCTTGCCGCCCCTTTCAAGCCTGCGCGCGTAGCCTAGGCGCACACGCCCACCCAAGCGCCCACCCAGCCCCGCAGCTCACCTGCCCTCCCGCATGAGTGCTGACAGCATGGTGTCGTACTTCCTGGGGTGGCTGATGATGACACTGCCGCACAGCACGTGGTACTTGAGCCGGCTGCGTGTGTGGTTGTGTTTCGTGTGTGGGTGATGAGTTAGCGTGCGCGTGCACGTTATGTGCGAGAGAGAGCAATGGTGGCGAAGGAAAGCACACAGGTAGGAGTTGTGAACGTCAATGGGTGGGGCTGTGCGCGTTTGGTGGTACATGATGGGAGACAGGAGGGACATTGCGTTTTGATGGGTGGGAGGGGACGGATGGGTGGGTTGCCCTCCCCTCGGCGGCCTGCCATGCCATGGTCTACCGGGCCTGCATACCGTTGGCTATGCGCACTCAAATCTCTGCCTTCGTGTCCAGTTAGTGCATGCAGCCATGCGCGTGTGGCTAGACGCGCACTCGCACGCACCAACGGCCACCCACCCCGAGTAGGAGTTGCCTTCCGTGTACAGGATGTACTTGTGCCTGTGGGGGCCAGGCATCAAGCGATGGTTGGCAACCACCACGCAGGGAGCTAAACAAACTAACGCCATGTGTGCCGTCATACACGTGCACCAGGACGTGGACAGTTTCCTCGCACCCATCCAACAGTGCAGTCACATGAGCCCATGCGCAACCCGCTAGGGGCCCACGCGCGCACTTACTTGCAAAAGTCCCACAACGGCGTGAAGCCCTGGAGGCCGCGCTGCAGGAGCACGTCGAAGGGCGGTATGGCCTGCACGTCTGCAATGTCAGTGCGGTTTTCCAGCGCCCTCAGCAATTTCTGCAGGTGGGCACAGACGTTTTGGCTTACGGTAGCGACGTTTCTGCTTGAGTACTGGCCCACAGTGGAAGCTTAGTGGTGGTGCCCGCTTCCATATAAAATAAACCAATGCGCCAGACCCATGCACATACACCTACGCACCCAGCATCCACCCAACCGACCCGCGGCGCACCCCACCCTCGCTCACCCCCCGCACGTCCGTGTTGATGTGCTTCCCGGCGCCGCCCCGCCAGAACATCTTGTTGCTGCGGGCGGCGAAGGGCCATCGCTCCACCACCTCCTGTGTGCGCTGGCGTATGGCCTCCCACGGCGGCATCATGATCTCGGGCCTGCATGCGGAAACAGCAGGGGCACACTACGGCGGTGTGGAAGCAAACACTTGATGAGCGCGTAGCACGTCGTCATCAAAAGCCCCGCCACTGGATGCACGACACCGAAACGTTTGTAACATGGCCGTACACACACACTGCATGAACATGGCACGTGCACCCACCATGCGTAGTAGCCGAAGTCGGGGTAGAGCCAGGTGCCGGGCAGCTCGCCCCGCCGGCCGCAGAAACACATCCATGCGCCCGGCTTGGGCACGTCACCGCGGTGGATGCCAAACTCCTGTCATCAGCGGGAAACAAGCATTGTTGTCACGGCATGGTTGCGACTATGGGGCATGGATGGGCCAACTGGGAACCTGGGGTGGACTGCTGCGGGCACCCGTGTCGTGTTCTCCAGCATCTATCGCAGGGCAACCCACCATGTCAGGCAGGTGTTTGCGGCCGAACCGCGACACCAGGCGGTGCAGGAGCATGAGGGCCCCGTAGGTCTTGGACTGGAACCCTGGCGGGTCGACAGGGCGCGCGTACGGGCGTACGTGATGAGGGGCAAACCTGCTGGAGCAGCGACCCGCTGTGGGTCCGGCTGGTCTAGCCAACTCACCCTCTCGCTTCACCAAGACATGCACCTGTGGAGTGTGGGGACACAATCGACGCGGCGGGCTAGCGCATTAGCGGTGGGTGTAATGCTCTGTGCTGCGCCTCAAGCTACTCGGTTCTCTGTCAACCGTGCATGCATTTCTCCTTACCAGCTCTTTGTTTCCCGAAGAAAAGAACCCGAACCTCATGACGCCTCTCCCACATCCAGCCACCCGCGACAAACCCACCCAGCCACACACCTCACACACACCTACCTGCCCGTTGCGAATGCTCACGAAGGCTCCCTCGCCACCGCCCTCGATTTCTTGTCGCAGCCTCTTGCCCTCGCTTGCGTTCACTCCCCCAGCCGCCCGCCACGCCTCCAACCGGACAGCCAGAGGCCCCAACAGGTCCGAGTAGCGGTCGCACTCGGGCGGCAGGCTGCTGGTAGGCACAGCCCCGCCGGGCGCCGCCGCACGTGCAGCCACACAGCCGCACCCGGACGCCAGTATAAGCAGTGCGGTTGTGATGCATGCGACTGCTGCTGGTGGGCTTATGGCAGCGCACACCGGCGCCGTCCGGGCCATTCCGTCGTCTCCCCGGCGGCGTGTGCGTGTGTGCGTGCGTGGCGGGTGTGCCTGTGAAGCACGCACGCACGGCTGGTGGATGGGGGTGCCCGCTGCCACCCAAGGTTTCTGTGACGCAAGCTGCAGCGGATAGTTGCAAAGCAAAGCTGTAACAGTTTCACCCGACTTTAGCGCGCGTTGCCTGCTGCGGGGAACCCGCGAAAAGACCCCACCCCGCCTCACGCACCCCTTAAGGGATGATGGCTTCTCCTGAGAACCGCCCCACCGCTTCCACTTGCAGACGAGAGGCCGCTGGGATAAGCTGTTCCCTTTAGATTGCGACCACCGAAGTAGGATCATACATGATCGCAGCGGCGAAGAGTCGCAGTAACCGAAGTGGGTTTTTGTCTCGGCACCGAACACCGAAAGCCTCTCGAGGCAGTTTAGGTTCATATATATGACTATGAAAATTTGCTATAAGCACCAGCTTGTGTACCAGCTTGTGCAGCAGTAGGTTGTCAACCGCTCGCCGCTGTCGGATCGTTCACTTACAAAGAAAAGGTGTGTTTAATGCCCTATAATATTGAATACATCATAGAGTGCTGCTAAGTGCGAGTCGTTTGCACCAGAAGCCTGAGCCGGAACGGGACCTGACGGGACCTGCTGGGTAGCGCCAATCCGCCGCGTGCCTCTTCAGCAATCAGCAGCCTGCCGCGACATGCAAGGACAAGCAAGGCGCAAATAAAGGTGCACCACACCCATTCCATAACGTATGCCGCCGCCTCGTTGCATAAACGCGCGGGGTCACAAAGTCCTGTCAGCGGTTGGTCCATCACCAATCGCGGAATCACCCGCGCGCCCAAAGTTGAGTCCTGGTCACAGCGGCAAGCTTTCAAGCTTGCAAAAAGTTATATATGTTTGAGTTTCCTGGTTAGCAACTGGCGAGAAGAATCGGCCCGCAAGGACGGGAGGCGCTCCCCTGGCCCGCTGTCCGGGTGGCATGCACAGAGTCGCGCCCGTACTTGCGCGCAACGGTAGTTCCTTACGCAGCATATGGCGTGTATTAGTATACCTAACGTGCCTAGTCGCCGGGAGAGCAGCCAGCGGTGGAGCGCCCGGCCAGCAGGATGTATCGGACTTACTCGTCGTGTTTCCCACCTTCCACAAGCGCATTGGCGTGGTGGAGGCGTCGCGTGCTTGGCGCATGGGTGTGAGCACACACATCGTGGTTGACGACCTGGTGAGCGGTTTCGAACGCTGGGATTGGCCACTGGGCCCGGGCACGGAGCGCAGCTACCTTCAGCTCGACGCGTGCAATTGAGCATAGCAAAGACATGGATGGGCAACGCACATACGGTAGGTATGGGCGGGCGGCACCCCTGATTTTGGGTGGTACGTGAAGCCAGTCACGAGCGCGTGTGCCCAACCCTTGAGGTGGTGCTGGGTGTGGTGCTGCACCACTAATCGCATTTGAGGGTCAAACCCTAGCTACCCTTGTGCGTTCATGCCCACACATTGCAAGTCATCCCGTTCTATCCACTCATTCCCGAATGTATATTCACCCGTCGTTCCCGCCGCCCCACCACCACCCTACCTGTTGTGCAAACACCGCCGCAGGTCCGGCTGGACGCGCTCCGGGCCGCGGGCTCCCGCCACAACGAGACCTTCTCCGCCCTGCCCGACCTGCCGGGCATGCCCACCAGCATGCGGCACGTGCTGGCGCCGCTGCTGGCGCACACCGCCACCGGCGGCCGGTACAAGTGAGTGAGTGAGTGGGCAGCAGCTGAGGGCAGGCAGCCGGTCAGCGGCTGGCTGCGGGCACAAGTAGTAGGAAGTATGTATGCGTGGGCGCAAGTAAGCCTCTTCTTTCATAGGTCGGGGGTTTCGGGCTGAGACAGTTTTATTCCCCCGGGGCTTCTCAGGCGCATGCGGCAGTTCCACGCACGCAAGCCTCAGTCATGGTGTCCATGGACAAGCACAAAGCATGTTGGACAGGCGTGTGTCACTCAACAGGTCAACCCTACACGCACGCCCCGCCTTACGTGAGCGAGCGCACGCGCTTACACAT
Source organism: Chlamydomonas reinhardtii (assembly GCF_000002595.2). Lineage (NCBI taxonomy): Eukaryota > Viridiplantae > Chlorophyta > Chlorophyceae > Chlamydomonadales > Chlamydomonadaceae > Chlamydomonas > Chlamydomonas reinhardtii. The sequence goes on along the minus strand of NC_057005.1, from coordinate 6,660,526 downwards.
GTACTCCTCATCCCGCCCCTCCGATCCCGTCCCCGCCTTTATGTGCATCCCACGTCTCCCGCAGGGAATGTTGAAATTGGTCCTCCCCACCCCACAACCCACCCCACCCAACCGTCAACCCACCCCACCCCACCCCACCCCACCCCTCACCCCTGCAGGTGGATGCTGCTGGGTGACGACGACACGCTGTTCTCGCTGCCGGCCGTGCGGGGGCTGCTGCGGGAGATGCGGCTGCCGCACACGGAGCCGATCGCCATCTCCGACTTCCTGGTGGGTGGGTCAGCAGCAGGGCGGACAGGTGTGGATGGGGCACTGCCGTGGGGCAGGATGGGTCGGGGAAATGGGGCGGGGTGAGTGAAACAGCGGCAGGATGGAAAGGCCCATTCAAGTAGTTAACCGGGAAGTGATTCAGCTGGGCTCAACAGTGGGCATGCGAGCAGAACCACGCACGCCTCTAGGTAGATGGGTAGGGCTTTGTTTCGGCCGCCGCATGCTTTTAATCAACCCCTGGCTCTATTTCAATGACCACACGCACAGGTGCATTGCCGTTTCGAGCAAAGCGCCAAGCTGGATGTGGCCGGCGGCGGCAGGCGCTACACCGCACCCGCCACCCGGGACACGCGCTGCCCCGCCGCCGCCCCATCAACACAGACCGCCGCCGCCAGCTCCTCCAACAGCACCCCTCTCATCACGACACCCACGACACCGGTGCCCTGCATGCTGCCGCCCGCATCGCGGCGGCCGCCCCGCTTCCGCCCGCACCCCGACTGCCCGCCCGAAGGCCGCACCTCCTTCTACGGTGGCACCGGCGTCATTCTGTCGCTCGGGCTCATGCAGCACCTCGCCCGCAGAAGCCTGCACGCGCAAGCAGCTCTAGGACCAGACTCATTATCGTCAGCAGCAGCAGCTGCGGCAGCCGAGGCTGCTGCGGCCGACGCCGACACGTCATTCTACGCGGTCGCCATGTCCAACTACTCACCGGCAGGGGACGTGCTCATGAGCGAAGCGTGGCGGCGTGCCGGCATCGGCTTCACACCGCCGCCGCCACTGCCCTACCAGCTCGCAGTGCACCGCACTGCGCAGCAGCAGCCCTGCGTCGCCCCCAGGCCCGACGGCGATGGTGGTGGTGGTGGTGGCGGCAGCGCCGGCACGGCGGGCCGCCCCACGCCTCCTGCCGTAGTGCCGCCGCAGTGCCGCCGCTTTGGCAGCCTGGTGGGCTTCAACGATGAGGCCAGCCCCGAGGCCATGGTCCAGCGGCACCGGCTGGCGGCGGAGGCCGCACCGGAGGCCTTCCGCGGGGTGGTGTCTGCGCACCTGCGGCAGCGGCGGGCCAACACCACGGCGTTCCTGGCCGCCATGCGCGAGCTGGGGGCGCTGCTGGCGGCCGGAGGGGCTGCTGCTGCTGCAGGCGGGGCGGGGGGGCCGAGATGAGCGAGGCGCAAGACGACGCCGCGGGCAGCGACTCATCAGGGATGGGGATTGGGATGGGCCCATCTAGGGAGTGACAGATGCGAGAGCGAACGAAGAATAATGCATGGGGATTATTGATGCGGGCGGGCGTGAGGCGTGGGTATGAGGGCGACATGGGTAGGTTATCGTGCAGCAGGCACGGAGACGCGTTGTTGCTGCCTAGCTAGTCTAGATGGGTTGTTTAGGTAGTGTGACGCGCGCTGTCCGACAGTCAGGCCTTCAGGGAGGCGGGCTGATGAGTGATGAGTGTTGACCGAGCGCGGAGTCGGGTGCTGCACGAGGATGCTGGATGGGCAGTGCTACCGGCTGGCAATGCATGGATCGAGACACGAGCTGCTCGCTTCTGCTGATAGCTGCATAGCGCAGAAAGCCGCACCTTCGCATCTGCAGCGTGCGTGCCGTGACCGTGACCCTACAATTACCTCACTGTGGGCGCAGTTGTCCGAGTGTGTCCGTTACAGCCACCTCGTGGCGTCCAGTGCGCCGCCAGCAGCGAGCGGAACCACAGCTGAACTCGCCAACACAGCAGTTCACGTGCGCATTCTGACGCCCTGTCAACTACCGGTATCTCACGTTCATGGCCAACATCATAACGCTGCATGCACCACAGCACTGGCGCCATGCACTGCTGTCCTTATTCACTCCATGCCGGGTCACAAGCAGCTCCTTAGCTTAGAAATAGTCAAGAGGCCTCATCACGCATCAACTTCACCACGCACCCCATGTCCTCCCTTCCTCACCCACGCGTCCGTCGCTCATCGTCAGGCGCCACTCAATCCACCTCCATGCCGCCGCCGCGTTGCGCTGCTGCCGACTTGAGCGCCGCCGCGTTCTCCCCCGCGATGGACAGCGGCGTCTCGCCATCCTTGTTGGCCACCTGTGACGTGCCAGGCAGGGCCCAACAGCAACCGTACCATCACACAGTTTCAGAGCTAGCTTACATCTCGAAAGCAGACACGCGCGCAGGCACAGCATCGTTCAACACCAGCTTGCTTCCAGCGGCACGTGCATGCATATGCTCGGTGTCAGAACTAATATCGGGACAATCAGTCAGGCCTAGAGCCAAGGTCCAGATGCTCCCTGCGCTCACGCACCTCCAGTCCGGCTCCCTTTGAGGCCAGGTAGAAGGCCACCCGCGCCGCGTCCACCTGCACCGCGATGAAGAGCGGCGTGCAGCCCTGCTTGTCCTGCAGGTGGGTGTGGCAGTAGCAGGCAGCAGTGGCGGTACAGGTGTTTGTTGGACGGAGGGGCGTGAGGAGCGGCCGGCGGCGCAGCGAAGCGCGGGGGTCAGCCGCCGGTGCATGCGGCTGGCGCACAACTGAGCCTACAGCCGCTGTGCCAGCCGCATCCGAATGACATTTACACGTGCGCACATCCGTGCGCGCACACACATACACACAAGTACGCCGATCGGCAGACACATGCGTCCATGTGCGCTGCCCCAACCAAGCGCCCCCGCATCTATCTGCCGCGCCCACAGCTCCACCACATTCGTGCCCCACCTGCGGGTCCAGCGCCGCCCGCCCCTGCTCCACCAGCACCGCCACCGCCTCCGTCTTGCCGGCGCTGGCCGCCCGGTGCAGCGCCGTGCTGCCAGTCGAGTCCGCCGCGTTGGGCGCCGCACCCGCCTTGAGCAGCTGCCGCAGCACCGCCGCGCGCCCCTTGCTGGCCTGTAGGAGAGGAAGCGCGGGTAGAGGGGAGGCGGGGAGGTGCACGGTGATGCAGCAGCGGCAGCGGACGGACCCAGCGACACACCGCCGATGCGCTCTTCCCACTCGCGCCGCGCCCACCACGGCCCCGCCTTGTCCTGAACTTGAGCCTGCTCCGTGCCACCCTGCCCCCCCCCCCGTGCCCCCCTGCCTCCCCCCTGCCCCTTGCCGCAGCGCTAGCTCCCTCCCCACCGCGTAGTGCAGTGCGGTGCGGCCGCCCGAGTTGGCCGCCGCCACGTCCGCGCCCGCCGCCAGCAGCAGGTCCACCACCGCCTCGTGGCCGCAGCTGGCGGCCGACTGCAGCGGCGTCCAGCCCTGTGGGCGGCGAGGCAACATGTGCGTGACGTCGGTGTGCGTGTGTGTGTGTGCGTGATATGTGTGTGCGTGACGTCGGTGTGCGTGTGTGTGTGTGTGTGTGCGTGATGTGTGTGTGTGTGTGTGTGTGTGTGTGTGTGTCAGCAGTCGTAACAGCAGTTGTGCGCACGGAGATTGGCGTGAAGTCTGGTTCTCACAATTGGTGTGTGCTCAGGAGGACCGTACCGGGCTGAGGGGCCGGTGATGCAGGGCCCCTCCTGACCACTCCTTACCCTCGCGCTGTCCACTTGCGCGCACACGTCCACGCCTCTCAGATGTTTGATGCACTACGTACAACATGTAACCCACCACCACCTGCACTGCACCCAGCTGCACCCACCGCCGCACCTCTTCGTCCTGGTCGTTCACCGCCTCCGCGCTGCCGCCGCGGCCCAGCAGCAGCTGGCACAGCTCCAGGTTGCCGGACGTGGCGGCGTTGTGGAGCAGCGAGCGCTCGTCCTCGTCCTGGTGGGGAGGCGTGTGTGTGTGTACGTGTGTGTGTGTGTGTTAAAGAGCACAAGGAAAACATTTTGTGTGTGTGTGTGGTGTGTGTGTGTGTGTGTGTGTGTGTGTGTGTGTGTGTGTGTGTGCGTGTGCAGGTGGGGTTTGATGTCGGTGGCGGCGTATGGCACATGTGTCGCGATGCTGGGTGTTGTGGTGTACTGGCAAGTGGTGCGGCGTGGTGTGGTGTGGTGCGGTGTGGTGTGGAAATTGGCGTGTGGTGCCGAGCCCACTCGCGGTGTGGTGCATTGTCAGGGCGCTTGCGCGAAATTACTGAAACTCTATGACAACGTTGCCGCTTATCCAACCCATTGCGCATAAAGCCGTGCCGCCGCGTCAGTTGTGTTCCGGTGGCGGCTTTCCGCGGCGCTGGCTGGCCTACATAACCCCTCACCCACACCCTACTGTACACACCCCCTCACCCACACACCTTTCGTTTACATAACCGCGTGAGCTCCTCAGGGCTCAGCGCCTCAAAGTAGGCGAGGTCGCCCTCACGTGCCTTCTCAGCGGCCTTCTCCATGGGCAGGCGTTTGACCACCTGCGCCTACCCGCCTCTCGAGAGGCTACCTGCCAGCGTGGGCCGAAAGCCGCTCCAACGCGCGGGAAAGCCGGCCGTCTTCCGCAGGGTTTACTGATGTTTTGTCTGGACAGAGCTCCCTAACAGTGCAATTCGGCAGCGGTGGGCTTGGCCAGCTGCGTAATATGTTCAAGGTGGGAAACCTAGAATTGATCTTAAGAACGAGACGGGCGGAAACAGGCGAGTGTTGTCAGATGGAGATAGTCTGATGAGCGCTCTTTCCAAGTAGTATTGACATGCCGTCCTCTAGCTCGATCTCATCGCCGACCATGGGGCAACACCCAGTTTGGCAGCCCCCTCCATTTGGCGAGCGCGCCCCCGGTGCAGGTGTTCATTACTCCATTTAGAGTACACTTTACCCAAAATGGCGACCAGAATGGCCGTCGCGCTTCCCTTGCTGACCACCTCTGCACTCGGCATCCTCATCCTATGCCGCAAACTCACTAAACGACCGCTCACGGACGAGCAGGAGGCTAAGCTTCAGAAACTCATTAAGCGGTACAAGGACCAGCTCGTCCCCAGCGCGGAGCGGTTGGCGGAACTGGAGGTCGAATTTCAGCAGCAGATGAAGGACGGCCTCGCCAAGCAAATTACTGTGGACGGCAAGCACATGATGATGCTGCCGACGTACATACATCGGCTGCCGGACGGCACCGAGACTGGGGAGTGCTACGCGCTGGTGAGCGACTGTGCCGGTGTGGCAGGAGACGGGCGGGGGGCTGACAGCCCACGCCTTGGCCCAGCAGTCCCGTTGTGCGGGTAATGCCGCCGCATGGCAAGGCTTAGGCATGGGGGTTTCCTCTACCCCTTCTAGATTCGAACGGGACGGTGCCAGGCTGCCAGCACCCGTGCGATTGTCCGCAGCGGCCTTGGCTAACGCTTCCGCCTCCCCACCTCTCACGCATCCGCACACCCCCACAAACACAAACCCATACAACCACATTCCCCCACACATACACATACACAAACACGCATCCTTTCCCTTCGCGCCCTCCTAAAACCAAACGCGACGTCACAGGACCTGGGCGGCACGAACTTCCGTGTCATGCATGTGCGGCTGGGCGCCGGCCGCGGCCAGGTGGAGTCGTGCCAGGTGCGGGAGGTGGCGCTGCCGCGCGAGGTGTACGAGGGCAGCGGCGCGCAGCTGTTCGACTTCCTGGCGGCCACCCTCAAGGACTTCATCGCGCAGCACAGCGCCGCGGACGCAGACAAGGCGGTGCAGGTGCGGCCTGGGGCCAGGGGGCGAGGGGCGGGGGGCCGGGGGTGTGTGTGGGGGGGAGCATGGAGGTCGGTGAGGCTGTTTCTACCGTTCCCAATAAGAAACAGGCAGGGGGGAGGGCATCGGGACGGGTCGGAAGGGCAGAGCATGGCAAGATGGAAGGTCTGAAAGAGGGAGGCACGGGCGGGGGCTGCAGGCTCTACATAGTTGCTGCGCTGGCGGGGTGCGCGCGCGGCTGGACCGGCCCCAATGCCCCCCCCTTGAGGTGCTCTTCAGGACCTCCCCCACACGTATCATGCTGCTTTCTCTTTCCCTCCGTACACTTGGCATGACACTCCGCGTGACTTAACGCCCGCCCACACCCACCCACCCACCCGCACCCACCCACACGCACCCACACACACACACACACACACACACGCACCCACCCACACGCACCCACCCACCCACCCACCCACCTGACCCCCTGCAGCCGGTGTTGGGCTTCTGCTTCTCCTTCGCTGTGGAGCAGTCGGGGCTGGCGGCCGGCAAGCTGCTGGACTGGACCAAGGGCTTCAAGTGCAGCGGCGTGGTGCGTGGCAGGCGGCACACCGGCGGGCGGGGCCCGGAGTTGGGTGTTGTCACCATTCCACGAACCATGCATGCACGTGCAGGACTGGGGGACAGGGTTGAGCAGGAGAAGCCAGGAGGAACAAGCGGGGACCAGGGCTGGACGACAAATCATGCTTTTCGGCTCCCCCGCACACCCTCGCACACTCACCCCTCACACACCCCCTCCCCCCCACACACATACACACAGATTGGCAATGACCCGGTGAAGCTGCTGACTGCGGCGCTGGAGCGGGCCGGCTGCCCCTGCCGCGTGCTGGCACTGCTGAACGACACGGTGGGGCGGGTGTGTGGGGGGGGGTGGGCGTACAGGGGGGGACGACAAAGGGGAGGAGGGACTGGGGTGACTGGGTGGGTGGCGGGGGGGCGGACGCCGGGCTGCAGCGGCGGCGGCGATGCGGCGGCGGTCGGCGCCAGCCGGGGCACGGGCGCCGGCGAGCGGGGGGGTGCCGGCTGCGACATGGTGGGGCGGGAGCCCTGAGGGAGGTTGGGGCTGGGCGGGTGAGTGTGTGGGATGGACACGAGGTGCCGCGGCGGCTGCAAAGTTTTCAACGTCAGCGGGGACGCAGCTGGCGGGGGCGGGGTGCAGACAGCACGCCGCCGCCTGCCCTCCATCGGCCCTACACCGTAGCATGTGCCCGCCTTCGCGACCCCGCCGCCCCTCCCAAGCTCCTTTCTCCCTCCACCCCTCCCCCCACCCCGCCTGCGCCTCCTCCGCCTCCTCGCCGCCCCCTCAGGTGGGTGTGCTGGCGGCCCAGCGCTACCTGGACCACCACACAGATGTGGGCGTCATCATCGGCACCGGCACCAACGCCTGCTACGTGGAGGACGCCGCCAAGCTGACCAAGTGGCGCCCGCCCGCCGGCACGGGCGCGGGCGGCCGCACGGCCGTCAACATGGAGTGGGGCGCCTTCTTCAGCCCCAAGCTGCCGCGGTGCATGGAGGACCTGCAGGTGCGCCCGGGGGGCGCGGGGCCGGAGATGGTGTGGGGGTTTAGTCGTTTGATTGGGGCTGACTTGTTTACGGTATGAACCTAAATCCGCCAAGACCCAGGAAGAACTGCAAGCAGCCTGATGAGCTGACCTGGCCTGGCCCGCCTGCAGGTGGACGCCTCCAGCCCCAACCCCGGCAAGTACCTGTTCGAGAAGCTGCTGAGCGGCATGTTCCTGGGCGAGACCGCCCGCACCATCACCGCAGCCATAGCCAAGGAGCTGCCCAGCCTGTTCGCGGCCGCACCCGAGCCGGCGCCGCCCGCGACTGCGGCAGGTGCGGCACAGGGGCTAGCTGGGGGCGGGGGGCGCAGGGGCTGCGGCGTAGCGCGCCAGACGGCCAGTGGTCGGCTCCCTTCCTTTGTCCGCGCACACAGACACACATACACACACATACACACATGCGTGCCTGAGCTTCCCGGCACCTACCTGTACCCTCAGCTTCGGCAGCCCGCCGTTCGGTCGGGCATGCCGCTCCTCATCACACCTACCCACAAGGCGCCCCTTCTGCCGCGGGTGCTCCCTGATGACGCAGGCGCGGCGCCCGCTGCTGCCGCCCCTGCCAGCCCGGTGCTGCCCGCCCAGATGTCCACGGCCGGCGCCCTGAGCAGCAAGGACCTTGCTGACATTGTGGACGACAAGAGCTGGCGGCTGCGCGACACCCGCGACATCCTGGCGGACAAGCTGGGCGTGCACCGTCCCACCGTGGCGGCGGCGGAGGTGGTGCGGGAGGTGGGTATGCGCGCGCGGGCGGGCGGGCGGGCAGGCGGCAGGGAGAGGGGCCGCAGCGCGCAGCCGGCCTCGGGACTTCGTCAGCCACGCAGCAATGCGCATGCCGCAAACAGGTGTGTGACTCCTCCCATCTGCACTGCCTGGAAAACGCGACATCCGCGGCCTCGGCTCGCTGCTGTGCAGGTGTGCACGATAGTGGCCAAGCGCAGCGCCGCCCTGGCTGCCATGGCGCTGCTGGCCATCCTGCGCTTCAACGGCTGGGCCGCCGCCGCCACCGCAGCCGTCAAGGCCGCAAAGGCGGCCAAGGCCGAGGCCGAGGCGGCCGCTGCGGCGGCGGCGGCCGCCGCTGCCGCGGCCTCGGCACCTGGCGGGGCCCCGGCGGCCGCGCCGGCGGCTGCCGCCGCCGCCGCCAGCAGCGTGCCGGCGCCGCAGACGGTGACGGTGGCGTTCGACGGCGGCGTGTATGAGGGCTTCGGCAGCTACCGGCACATGCTGCGGGCGGCGGTGCGTGAGCAGCTGGGCGCGCAGGCGGACGACTTGGCGCCGCTCATCAGGTGTGGGGGGGGGGGGGCTCGTGCAGTGGTGGGATTAGGAAGGGGAGGAGGTGCCGGGAGCGGAAATGGCGCACGGCCCGCGACATGGGCATGGGCCGATGAGTTGCCTTGGTCACGTGGCGCAAGTTAGCGACCCGCCTCTGAATGCGCGGCTACCCTTGCTTCTATACTGTGCCTGTCAGTGCGACACGACTTGCTCAGGTCCTGCAGTGCTAACGCCGCCCCCTCGACTGCGCCGCGCAGGTTTGAGTTGAGCCACGACGGCTCCTCTCTTGGCGCGGCGGTGCTTGCTGCCGCGGCGGCGGCGGAGGCGCCCGCGGCAGCGGAGGCGGGCCTGCACCTGCCCTCCGCTACTGACGCCAAGGCGGCGATGGAGTCGGCGCTGGCGGCTGCAAAGGCGGCGGCGGCGGCCATAATGGCGGCGCCAGCGGCGGCGGCGGCCAAGGCGGCGGCGGACGCAAAGGCGGCCGGGGCGGCGGCGGTGCAGCAGCAACAGCAGCAGCAGCCGTCGCCGGCGGGGGTGCCGCCGGCGGGCGCGGGCGGCAAGCAGTCGACCTACTACCCCTCGATCCCCAAGTAGTGTGTTGCATGCATGTCCATTGAAGACGTTCAATGCTGTTTGTTTCTCGTGATGCGCCTTGGGCCTTGTACGATATCACGATATGTCATGGTGCGGTTGGTGGGCACAGCCTGTGCCAAGGTAATCGCGCCTGGTGCTGCCTGAACGTGATCTGGATTGGTTGCGCGACATCAGCTGCGGGGAAGGCCTGCACGTGCGCGAACCGATGCGTGCCACGACCACGTGCGGCACCAGCGGCAACAACGTGCAGTAGCGGCGGGAGGGCTCACAGGCTCGGTTGTGACTTGCATGACGACGTTTGCATCGTGGCAGCGTGGGGCTGGTATGGCGGCTTTGGTGTGGGGCCTTGGTTCGCTTGGGTAATGCTGCAGGGTGGACGACGCCGAAACCTGCCGCGCCCGGCTCAACGCAGTTGAGTATGGAGAGGTCAGAGATGTCGTGAGCTCAGAGCTGACAGGGCTTTGACAGCGAGGACACGAGCAAGGTAAGTGGCTGAAGATGCATACATGGTGCTGGTTTGGGAAGGAGGAACAAGCTTACATGCCGAAGCGTGCCACTAGAGGCTGTTTGTTGCGTTTGGGGCTTTGGTGTGCCATGATAGTTTTGCGTATGGGAAATGATAATGCAGCAGCGCCCGGCTATCAGGCGAAGGACAAAACCCGCAAGAAGCGTGTTGCAGGAGGTCGGGTATGCAGTGTGTTGTGCTGCATGCAGCAGGCTAGAGGACAGGCTGTTTGGATAATTGAAGCAAATTATGAGGGTCAGCTGACGCCGCTAACGGCAACAGCGGCGGGCGCCACCGTGCACCGAGTTGCTACGGCTGGCCGGCTGCGCCGTACAAGTTCAAATTGTGTACAAAAGGCTGCTCGGTTGCTCGCGACTTCTTTCCCTCATTGCATATGTTGCAGTATATTGGTACTAGTTGCTTGACACACCGTTTCTGTGACTTCGCTTCTCGTTGCAATTTGCGAAGCAAGCATGCAAGTCGCGACTGCAGTCATAGCTCGGCAGATGGCCCTCGACCCAGCCTGCTCACCGTGAGTGCTTCAATGGATACCTAGAAGCGTTTGGGTTGCGCGGCCTGTCGGTATGTCTGCGTCTCGTCTGCATGTCGGTGCTCGCACAGCCGAGTGCGCGAGCAGTCCAAAGCACATGGGGAAAACAATCCAGTCTTCGTAATCGGCATTTCTGGGGTTTGCACAGTTCTGCGGTGGGCTTGAATGCAAGCCCCCTTTTCAGCGACCGCCGGTTGCCGGAACGCGCAGGACGCGCTCTCTAACGCGTTCGCAGCCCAGCCGTGCGTGCAATGCATTCGGAGATACAGCCACCCAGTGCATTATACGGGCATGAGACCGACCTTGCGCTACCTCCCTTCCCTCGATGCCTTCCCATGTGAATGCCGTGCGTGTCTTACCGACATGCCTAACCCCAAACACGCCCCTCGCTCGTGCCACGCACCCGCAACTCGCACAGGCCCAAGCCCGGACGAGTTAGCTGGGACACTACGCCTGGTTCATCGCGCTCGGCCTACAGCCCACTGGACATCGAGGCTGAGCGCGCGCGTGGGCTGCACCTGCCGGCACCAGTGGCGCACCCCGCCGCCATCGCGCCCGCCGCCACCCTGCAGCACGCGACTCAGAACCCGTGTTGGAACACGGTGGACCCTGCCGCCTGGTTCGGGCTCGACCCAAACCAGGTCATGCACGTCATCCACGCGGCGCTGGTGGCCTGCGGTGCAGCGGAGCAGCACCCAACGCAGCTGACGCCGCCACCGCCACTGCAGCTGCCGCCGCCGCTGCTGAACTATGATGTCTTGGCGCTGCCACCCACCGTGGCGTCCCTCTCTAAGTGGCTGCCGTCGCCGCCGCCGGCCGAGGTGCCGCCGCCGGTTGAGGTGTCGCCGCCGCTGCCGCCCGCCTTTGATCCGGCCGCCCCCTGCTGGCCGCTTCCCACCGAGGAAGACCTGCAGCAGCTGAGCCGCCTGTACAAGGCCTACAAGGCGCCGCCGCCCGGCTTCCCGCCCCTGCTGGCCCAGCCGCTGCAGCCGCTGCAGCTGCTGTCCCAGCTGTACCACCATCAGACCTGCCAGACCTACCACCACCTGCAGGGGCAGCAGGCGGGCGTGGCGACCAGCAACGTGCAGCAGGACGTGCCGCAGCACTACCCCGTCGCCGCCTACCCCCCTCCCCAGCACCACCAACACCACCAACACCACCACCCTGACCACACCTGCCACCAGCACCACCAGCACACGCCCCGCGGAGAGGCGTACCACCACCACCACCACCAGCAACAGCAGCAGCAACAGCAGCAGCTGGAGCGGCAGTACCATCAGCACCAGGCCCAGCAGCAGCACGAGAAGCAGCAGCGCTTCGAGGAGGAGCAGCGCCGGATGCAGCAGCAGCAGCACCAGCAGCAGCACCAGCAGCGGCTTGAGGAGGAGCAGCAGCGCCGCTCGTACCTGCAGCAGCAACAGCAGCAGGCGGCGCACTTCCACGCGCAGCGCCAGGCGCAGCACTACGTGCAGCAGAAGGCACCTCAAGCTGCGGCCATGTACAACCAGCACCAGCACCAGCACCAGCACTACAACGCCGCCGCCGCCGTCGCCACGGCGTCATACCAGCAGCACGCCCCTCCCCCTTACCAGCAGCCAGCAGTCATGCCGCCGCCGGCGGCGGCTGCCGCATCGCCGCCGCCGCCGTTCAGCTACCGGGAGGCGGCGGGCCCTCATCACCAGCGGCACGGCGCGCAGCTGTACCGCAACCGGCACGGCCAGTGAGGCAGTGGATGGATGGATGGATGGATGGCGAACTGAGATGATTCATTCCGTACAATCGGGGTTTCGACACGTACACACGCACGCAGTGGTCTCCCGGAGAGAGTTTAGCACCGGCGGCGGCTGTGGCATCCTGCAGATCGAGTGGCTGTGACTGTCGGCGGCGGGCAAGGCTGGCCAAGAGCGCGCGCATGCGCTTTGCACTTACTACGCACGGGGGGCCGCCTGATGCACACGAGTAGGTGAGTGCGCTCACAGCAGATAGAGTTCAAACGCATCACGAAGCCGCGCGCATCATGACATGCGGTGGTAGTTTCGAGACTGTGGGTAGCACGGTTTAATTGCAGACACTTCAACAATATGCATACGATCGAGTTATGGGAGGTGCGGTGGGATGGCGCGCTTTCACACTACAGGCCACAGGTGGGCTCACAGAGAAGGTGATGACACATGCAGACTATAGATGAGTCCTGATCATGCATGCGTCGACGTTTTGAGGGCGGGTTTGAGATTGGAAGCTATAGAAAGCGAATGGGCGGGTGTGTTTTAATATGCATGCATGTGGACGGTGATATGTAGGTGTTTGCGTGGCTAGCACCGGCACTTACTTGGCTTAAAGCCGCAAGACTTACTCTCAGGGCAACGTTGTCAAAACGAGTTGATTAGTGCACGCTCACCGTGTAAGCCCTTGCTGAACCTCTGTACTTCCCTGCCCCGCTATCCGACGTGCGGCTTCCTCGGGAGAATTAAACAGCCGTAACGCAGGACTTACAGCAACATGGCCAGCAACTCTCAAACCAACATGTTCGACCTCAACTTGTGGTCCAGCCTTCGATACTGGCGCAAACCGCGTTGGTTCTCACCTTCTTGCCCTGAAATACCTGGTGTAATCGACCTTCTGCCAGTCGGACTCCTGCCATCGCCAAGATCCGTGCGTGCCGTTCACTGCAACAACTGCTTCGCCCCATGCATGCATGCGATACATGCCGGCCGCGCAGCCCACCAACACCTCTGTTTGTGTTTCCGCCAGCGTGCACTATCATCCTCCAGCCTACCCCACAGCCGCCGGCGGCCTACTGCAACGCCCCATGCCTTCATGCAGCAGCCCACACACGAGCACGTGCGCACACGGTCAGCCCACAGCATGTCAGCACATGCATCCATGCATCTTTGCAAGTGTGCGTGATGGTGCAAGCGGCGGCGCAGCCGCGCACGGCAGCCGTGTCTGCCTCCCCTCCATCACGGCGTGGCCTGCTGCTGGATGGTGCCGCGCGCGTCACTGCCAGCAGCCTGCCTACACGTCCTCCGCCTGGCTGCCCTTCTTCATCAGCGGCTCAGCGAACCACTGGATGTCCCGCTCAGCCAGGAACCTGCAGGCAGGGGAGGAGGGAGCGGGAGAGGCGGAAGGGGTCTCGCTCGGAGTGCTGTGTGGGGTATGCGCGGGCGTGTCGTTTGGTTTCGGTGTGCGGCGGTGCTGAACACGCAGTATGCAGCCGAGCCGCGCACCCAGCAGGTTGGCAGGCAGGGGCGGCGTGCGTGTGCTGGTGACTCACTGGCGCAGCTTGCGCACGTGCTTGCTGGTGAAGTGGTCCATGTAGGCGTCGTAGTCCTTCCAGGTGCCGTACGCCAGGAAGTGGTCTGGGGACGGGACGGGAGGTGGGGAGGTGGGGGGCGGGAGGTTTGGGGGCGGGAGGTTTGGGGGCGGGAGGTTTGGGGGCGGGAGGCTGGGGAGCCGGGAGGTTGGGAGCGGTGTTGGGGAGAGCGGGCGAGCGATAAAGCCGTGTAGGTGTGAAGTAGCAGTGAAGTTGGTGGAGAGGGGTGGAGCTGCTGGTGCGCACCGGCCGGCAGTCCTTGCTTGACCGCATGTGGGCATCTCCGTGCATGCATTACCCCCACGACACGGCCGCTGCATGCCCTGGACAGCTCCCTGTAAACCCCCTCTTCCCGCCCCCGGCCCCACACCATCGGTTGACCACTCACGGTTCATGTTGGCGACCTTGCGCAGCCTGACGGTGGCGGCGGGCAGGCAGGTAGGTGGTGGTGGCAGCGGCGGCCGAAATGGTGGCAGTCAGGGTGATGGGCAGGGTGCATGTGAGGGAGATTGGCACAACCGCTGCTAAGTAAATGCGCATTTGTGCCGGCAGCTTGCGACCACCAGCCACCAAAACCCACCAACCCGGGTTCCTCATCCTCACACACGCACCCTCTTTCCCCGCCGGTCCCATCAGTGGTTCCGCCCTGCCAGCCCTGCCCCGCCCCGCCCCACCCCGCCCCGCCCCACCCCACCCCGCCCTGCCCCACCCCACCCCACCCCACCCTGCCCCACCCCGCCCTGCCCCACCCCGCCCTGCCCCACCCGCCCCGCCCCACCCCGCCCCGCCTTCTCTCACGCGTATATGGTGTTGGCCTCCTCGTCCCAGGTGGACTCGGCGGCGTCCTGCCAGGCGCCCAGGAACTCATCCACCTGAGGGTGTGCAGGCGGTCAGGCAGTCAGGCGGGCAGGCAGGCAGGAGGGCAGGCAGGAGGGCAGGCAGGCAGGCAGGAGGGCAGGCAGGCAGGCGGGGGTTATGGTGGGTTAGTGGTGGCGGCGGGGTAGTGGTGGCGGCGGGGTAGTGGTGGTGGCGGGATGTTTGGACGAGCGGGGTCGCGATGTAGGGGGTAGGGTACCGGGACACAGAAAATCCCACCCGCCACAGCAGCAGCGCCGTGTCTGGCCCCTGGCCGCGTCTGGCCAGCCCCCGACTTGCCCACATCCCACATCCCCTTCCCAACTTTCACCTTCCCGCACGACCGCATGCTTGCCACCCCCCTCCCCCTCCCCTGGCCCCTTCTCCTCTCCAATGTCGCCCCACCCCGCCCCACCCCTCGCTCACGTGCGAGGGCTGGACGTGGTACTGGATGACCACGTGTGCGGCCGCGTCCCGCGGGTCGTCGCCGCCGCCCTTGTCGCCGCCGCCCTTGTTGGACACGGAGGCGGGGTCGGCCTGGCGGGAGGGTGGGCGGCAGAAGGGTGAGGAGGGGTAGGGACAGGCGGCAGGGCGACACACACAACACCGCAGCCCCCCCACTCGCAATGTTTTCCTTGTGCTCTTTAACACACGCACACACAAGGGTTTCGGCTTTCAGTAAGTATCAAGGTTGCAGCACGCACGCACGCACGCACGCACGCACGCACGCACGCGCACGCACGCGCACGCACACACACACACACACACACACACACACACACACACACACACACACACACACATGCTCCCACCCTTGCCTGGGCGGCACACGCACGCGCACACACACGCACATGCACGCACGTACCTTGCTGCTCTTGGCCGCTCCTTCGTCTGTGATGTTCTTGAGCGGGAACAGGGTCCACATCACGTCGTGGTCGTCCAGCCAGGACAGGAAGCCCTCGACAGAGTCGGAGCTGTCAGGTGCATGTGTGTTGAAGGGGGTGAGGCCACACTCTTGACTAGTTGATGATGGGGGCAGGGATGGCACGATACGGTTGGGGGCGCGTGTGCGTGCTTGTGTGCGCTCGTGTGTGTGGTCGGCATGCACAACACTGCCGTGTGCATGTGTCGTGTGTACACAGCGCCCGCCCGCCCCCCTGCTGTCTTCTTTGCTACACTTCTCGATACCATCGTTGCCAACCCCCCCCCCCCACACACACACACACACACACACACACACGCACCGGAAGTGGTCCATGTAGTCCTCATACGACTTCCACTCGCCGTACTGCAGCAGGCAGGTGGGGGGGCGGGGGGGCCGCCGTGGGGGCGGGGTTCGCGGGGTTTGCGGGGTTTGCAGGGTTTGTGGGCTGAGGCACGCACCACCCACACACCACACAACACGTGGCGCCGCACAGCCCCAGGTCCCTAGGCATCACCCCTTCCCTTCCATACATCACCCCCCCCCACACACACACCCCTCCCCGCGCTCGCAACCCCCACCTCCTCCAGCTCCCATCCCCAGCCCCCCCATTGGGTTCGGTCTAGTTCGGGCTGGTATCTATCTACAATCCTCCCAGCAGTCTCCCCCCCCCCGCTTTTCCAAACATGCCTTGCAACCCACCCTTACCTACCGCCCAGAAGTAGAGGTTGTCGCCCCAGGTCTTCTTGAGGTCAAACACCAGGTTGCCCTTCTCGTCAGAGGTGGAGTCCTCCAGCTTGCGCCTGAGCGGAGGGAGTGAGTGGAAAGGGCGGCGGGCGGGTGGAGGTGCCGTATGTGGGGGTGCGCTGTTGCACACCGGTGCCCCGCAACTCCACGCTGGAAGCCCGCAGCCCCCGCCGTGCCTGCCTGCCACCAGTGGCGGCTGGGATGCTGGAAACACCTCCTCCCCCCATCATCATCCATTCATGCCCCAGTCAACCCCCACTCACTGCTCATGCCCCAAACTGCTCACCCCCCCCCCTCTGGACGTCGGCATACACACCATCCCATGGATGGCTACCCCCCAGCACCCCACCCCCCCCCCTTCAGCCACACACGCCACCCCCCCCACACACACACGTACGCCCCCCCCCCCCACGCACCACTCGTCCACGAAGTCGTGCTGCAGGCTGGGCGGCACCTCGTACTTGATGGCCATGATGGCGCGGTGCCGGTGGCGCTTGCCGCGGCCCACCTCCTCCTCCGAGTCGGCGGCGGCGGCGGCGGCGGACCCGTCCTCGGTGCGGAGCAGGCCCTGAGGGGGGTGAGGGTGTGGAGGGGTGGGGGCGTGGTGTGGGAGGCATGGAATAGGTTGGTTTGGAATTGGGTTGGACAGGCTGGGCTTGAGCGTGTTGGGTTGGGCTTGGGCGGAACGGGGCAGCAGCGGTTGTCAAGAGCCACGCACGGCAGCCCTCGCTGCTACAGGCCCACACCACAGGCCTACACCACAGCCGAGCCCCCGCGCGAGCGACTGCGAGCACCTGCACCTGGCAAACGCAGCTCCAGGCATAGCACACAGGCTCCGGCCGCGCCCCTCCTTCCCTGGTCCCCAGTCCCTACAGTCCCTGGTCCCCGGGGCCTCACCTCTCCGCGCACGAGCCCCTGCAGTCGGCTCCAGGCGGCACTGGCTGTGTCGGTGGCGGGGGTTGGCAGTCGGGCGCCCGCGGCGGCGGCGGGCGTCAGCGCCAGCGCCGCGGCGGCCAGCGCGGCCGCCAGCAGCAGCAGCAGCGGGCCGCCGGACTTGCGGCGCGGGGCCATGGCGCGGGTCGTTGTCCCGGGCGGGTTGGTTCCGGAATGCGTGTCACAAGTTCTGTTTCAATCAGCGTGCTAGTTTGTGCAGCGCGTCCGCAACAGTCAATGGATTAAGCCCCCGAAGCAGCTGTTATGTACCGAGCTTCAGCAATGAGCTAACCGGGCCTTCATCGGCGCGGCGTGTCTGGAAGGCCGCCACGCCGGTCACCACCCCACGGGTCACTCCCCCCCCCCCCCCCCCGCAGCTACGGCGCGGCGCCCCAGGCCGGCCCCACGCCCGCGCCTAGTGGCGGCGGCCGCGCGGGCTGCCACTCAGCCAACAGCTCCGAAATCACCTGAAACAAGTCCAGTGCCACCTCCTCCTTCTCGTCCTCCTCGTCCTGCGTGACAGCCCCGCCCTCCGCCTGACCCCCAGCGCCGGCCGCACCCACACCCGCACCCGCGCCTGCTACTGCCGAGCCCGCAGCCCCCGCCCTACCCCAGGCGCTACTGCCACTGCTGCCGGGGCCGCCGTGCCCGCCAGTGCCGCCGCCATTGCCCTGCTGCTCCGCCGCCGCCGCCGCCGCCGCCGCCTCCGCCGCGGCGCGCTGCTGCTGCGCCCTCGCCACCGCGCCCGCCAGCACCCAGTTGACCGGGCAGCCCTCCCGCAGCAGCCACAGCAGCGGGTGCAGCAGCGCCGGCAGCGTCGCAAAGGTCCACCGCCGAGGCGGCACCGGCACCTCCGGAGCAGGCTGAGCCGGTGTAGCCGTGGTAACCGTTGTGGCTGCAGCAGCGCCGGGACTCCCGCCGCCGTCGTCGCCGCCACCAAACTCGGCAGTAGCGAGCTGTAGCGCCTGCAGCCTCACGCGAAAGCCGCCCTCGCCCCAGCGACCAGCGCTCCCTCCCTCGCCGCTGCCGCCACCCTCCAGCACCAGCTCCACGCGCCGCTCCACCGGGCCCCACCCACCACCCCCACCCCCACCCCCACCGCCCGCCCCAGCTGCCGCCGCCGGCCCCGCCTGCTGCCGCCGCCGCCTCACCACAATGCGGTGGGCGGGCAGTCCCGCTGTGCCAAGCAGTTTGTTGAGCACGCGCTGGAAGGTGCCGCTGCCGCCCCAGCCGCAGCCCAGCCGCCGCAGCGCCGCCAGCGTGTGCATGTCGCCCAGTCGGGCCGCGTGCACGTAGGGCTCCCCGTCGGACTGCGGTGTGTGTTAAAGAGCACAAGGAAAACATTACGCGTAGGAGAGAGAGAGAGAGAGAGAGAGAGAGTGTGTGTGTGTGTGTGTGTGTGTGTGTGTGTGTGTGGAGGGGGCGGTGCAGAGATGATTGAGGAGTTGAGGCGTGGGGGGTGCGGGATGGGTGTGTCCCTCCCTCCCTCCCTCCCTCCCTCCCTCCCTCCCTCCCTCCCTCCCTCCCTCCCTCCCTCCCTCCCTCTCTCCCTGCCTCCCTGCCTCCGCTCACCGGCATGGGGCAGCCATGCGCCACCATCCACTCCAGCGCCGCCGCGCACCCCGCCTCCGCCACACCCACAAACGCCTTCTCGTCGCAGTAACAGCCGCAGCCCGCGTACGCGGCGCCCCTGCTCACATGCCTGCTACTGCCGCTGCTGCTTCCGCTGCCGCTCCATGCACTGTTGCTCCTGCTACTGCTACTGCCGGCTGCTACTGCCTCGGCGCCTCCACCAGTCGCCGGCGCCGTCAGCGGCTTCCCCTGTTGTTTCCCAGTGCCGTACCAGTCGTGAAGCCACTCCAGGCCAGCCACGCCGTGTGCGGCGGCAACCGCCGGCACGGCCGTGCGAAACACAATGTCGTCCTTCAGCTCGCTGACATCCCCACAGCCCCCGCCCCCGCCCCCGGTCTTGTCTCGGCGCTGAAGGGCGCGGTGGTGCTGGTCCACTAGCCAGCGCATCACGTGGAGGTGGCCGCCGCGCGCAGCCGCCGCCATCGCCTGCTGCGGCCGCAGCCAGTCGCCTGCGTGCGACAGCGCGTCAGCGGCAACCACCCCACCACCACCTTCCACGCTTTCAGCGTGTCCGCCTTGGGCCACCTTCCCTCCTGGGCCCGCAACATCTCCTGCTGCTACTGCCGCTTCCGTGGCTGCCTCCGCGGCTGCCTCCGCGGCTGCTACAGCCTCCTCCTCCTCCTCCTCCGCCTCCGCGCGCGCCGCCATCCACCGCAGCACGTGCAGGTGACCCCCGCCCGCGGCGGCGGTGGCGGCGGAGGCGATGTCAATGTCGTGCACGTGCGTCCCGCCGTACAGCCGTACAACGTCCGGCGCCGCCGCCGCGATGTACGACAGAGCGGGTACGTCGCCCGCCAGCGCCGCCCCGTACAACGTGCCCGTGCTCAGTGTACAGCCCAGCTGCTGATGTAGGAACTCCAGCCTTGCGGCCGCTGATGCCTCCTCCGCCTGCTGCTGTTGCTGCTGCTGCTGCTGCTGCTGCTGCTGCTGCTGCTGATGATGAGGCTTGTCCTCTGGCAGGGTTGCAGCGTTCATCGCCTCCTCCTCCGCCGCCACGGCATCATAATGGCGGACCCCGCCAAGGGCCCCTGCGACCACATCAGGCGTGCCACATGCGAACCCGCCTCCCCCCGCCACCACCGCACCGCCCCCCGCCGCCTCCACGCCGCCACGCCCGCTCCCGTCAGCGCCGCCGCCGGTACTGCCGCTGTAGCAGCGTGGCGGGCGGCGGCGGCGGCGCGCGCAGCCGTCAACGGCGGCCACCGCGGCGCTGTCTGCTGGGAAGCGCAGGCGGCGGCGCAGCCACAGCACCTTGGCCCGCCAGTCGGGCGTGGGGCTGGCGGCGGCGGCAGCCAGAATGGACTGCCGGGGACAGTGGGGGATCCAGGGTCGGGGCGGTGAGGTGTTGGCGTTTATCAGTGTCGGCTGCGGTAATGCCAGTGCGTCGGATAGACCACCAACGGGGTAAGCAAACGCCGGCATGTTTGCGATGGCGCGGCGCTAGCTCCGTTCGCCATCACCCCACCAGTGTTCACGCACCCATCCTCGCCCTTCCTGCCTCCGCCCCGCGCCGCTGCCCTCCAGCAGCCCCCATGAAGCCCCGCCCGCGCAATCCCTCCCCCCCTCCCCCCATGCCCTGTCGCCCACTCACCCGGCGCGCCATCACCATCTCATACTCGTACTCCTCCTCCCCCTGCGGCCCCAGCCCCAGCCCTAGCTCCTGCTGCAGCTGCCACTCCGCCTCCGCCTCCGCTGCCCATGCCGCCTCCTCCTCCTCAGTATCCGCCGCCGCCCCGTCCAGTCCCAACGCCCCAGCCCCATTCAACAAGCCTCCGGCGCCCATCACCACTGGCAGAGGCGGTGGCGGCGCGAAGCCTGCCACGGCCCACAGGGAGGCGTAAGCCGCCCTCAGCTCCTTAGCGCTGCCGCCCTCCGCCGCCGCCCTCAGCAGTGTGATGGCCCGCACCGCCGGCGTCTCCGGATCCCAGCTGCGCACACCGGGGCCGTAGCTGGGGCCGCAGGGATCCTCATGGTACAGCGCTGCTACTGCCGCGGCGTAGGCGGTAGCAGCTGCGGCGGCGGCTGTAGCAGCCCCAGCGGTGGCCGTGGCAGCTCCGGCGGAGCCGCCTGCGCCTGCGCCTGCCCCTGCTGCGGGGCTAGGGCTACTGCCGCCGCCTGTCCTGCCGCTGCTGCGGCTGCTACTGCCACTGTTGTTGGCGTTGCTACAGCCGGCCTGGTGCGAGTTGGGCCAGGCCTTGAGCCAGGCGGCGGTGGCGGTGTGTCCGGCCTGGACGGCCGCCAACACCACATCCCGGCTCCAGCCCACGCCCGCCTCCTCAAGCAGCCAGGCACACACGTCCCGTCGGCCCGCCGCCGCCGCCGCCGCCAACACGTAGCTACGGCCGCCGTAGCCGCTGCGGCTGCTACTGCTGCCCTCGAGGCAGCAGCCGCGGGAGGCGAGCAACCGCAGGGCGGGCAGGGCGCCGGCGGCTGCTGCCGCTGCCGCCACGTCGGTGAACGTGGGCAGGCAGCCCAGGGCGAAGAGCGCGGCGTCCAGGTTTTGGACGTCTCCGGAGGCGGCAGTGAGGCAGAGCAGCTGGCGGCGCGTTTTGAGCGGCAGCGTGCGCAAGACGTCGGGCTGGCACCATCGAGAGAGAAAGGCGTGGTGCGGAACAGGGCGGCTGAGTCGTATCCGGACGGCATTTGGAAACGCTGCTTTGGTCTGCTTGTTTATCAGGCGCAGCGTGCATGATACATAGTTGCGCGAGGGCAAGAAGGAAGCGATGCGCTGCTGGAGCTCGGGAGGTATAAACTCCCAGGAGGTTGACTGGGCTCCATCTGCGCTTGGAGCACTACAGGATTCTTGCATTTTACAGTGGGATTGCAGTGCTAAGCGCGTGCGGGCGGACTTCTCCGAAACATGTGCATCGTTGACAAGTTTGACATTTTGCCGTGGTAAAGTTAAAGCGTATCCAGTGTCGCTAACGTCTATGGCATTTCACATATACACGAATGAATTGACAGGCGGATTGTGCAATGGTGCCAGCCTCTGTCCCCCCGCTCTACAGTCCACGACAGTCCCCAGCCCCTTTCTCCCTCCCCCCCCCCGTCCCCCGGTCCCCCGGTCCGTGGCAAAATTTGGATGTCCCCGGCGCCCCCGGTCCCCCGGTCCGTCTCCGTCTCCACTTCTACCCCCACCCCTCCAGTCCCCTCTGGATACATGCAGTGCAGTCATCAGCATCACGCCATGGCAAGACAGCTCGCACACGGACGCGCGTTGGGGGCGCCCAGCCCAGGGCTACACGCCGCGCCCGGAGCTTGCACGGGCTGCCGCAGCTGATCGCGCACGCCGCCATGGCACAGATGTGTATCAATGTATCATAGAGTGTGTGCATTGCAGTGCAGGCGGCTCTGGGCAACCTAGGGCCGCCGACACGCGCCCGCCCGCCCGTACTGCTTGTCTCCCGCCGGCGCCTCAGGCGTAGGTGCAAGGCATCCTCAGTCCCGGCGCCAGCGTGTCCTTGGCTCCAGGCGTGCTGCCGCCCCGCTTCAGGTGATACCTGGAGCCTTGCAGGTCGTGTGGGGTGGCGCAAGGGGTCGGGGCGGACAGAGCGCGTGCGGGGACATGCCGGCTTTGTTTGTGTGGTGGAGCCCTTGACGGCGTGTGCCAGCGGAATTGGGGTATGGGCCACTTGCGTGCCTTGGCGCCTGTGCGCCGTCCCTGCACGGCTGGCCATGGTAAGCCCATGTAGATAGCATGCAACACCGGCACTCAAGCCGCCAGGAAGCAACACGGCCGGGCCACACGGTGGCCGGGCGCCCGGCCACCCCACACGACGCAGGGCCCACAGACGGGCCCAGCGCCCGCGCGGCGGTCGCACAAATGCCCATGCCTGCTTACTTCATACGCGTGTCCATGCCGGCGTGCTAGGAGCTCCCTGGCCGGGCCCGAGGCGCATACCTGGCGCGTGGGTGGGCATGGCGGCATGTTTGCCGGGTCCGCATTTCGTTAGGATTCGGCCTACCCCCACTTCAAGGCAGCTTGTTTGCGGTCATTTGGACCCAGCTATATGCACATACACAAATGGAGGAACCGACGCCAGGAAAGTGCCGACTTTTAGCCGGACCCTCAGCGGCTCGCGACCAGGTCGGCCGCGCGTAAATTGCGAAAACAACTCCTGAAGCGTGACCAAGTGCAGCTTGCCCAGTTATTCATGTGCCTTACATATACTGCAGTATATCTAATTTCTCGCAGCGCTCGCAAGCGCCCCCACCAACGCGTCGCACGTCGGGCCGTGGCATGGTGCACGGTCCGTGCCATGCGTGCACTTCCTGAGCCCGCCGCGCCCCTCCCGTGCATCCCACTTCTACCCCCACCCCTCCAGTCCCCTCTGGATACATGCAGTGCAGTCATCCGCATCACGCCATGGCAAGACAGCTCGCACACGGACGCGCGCTGGGGGCGCCCAGCCCAGGGGTGCGTGCAAGGCTACACGCCGCGCCCGGAGCTGGCAGGGGTTGCCGCGGCTGATCGCGCACGCCGCCATGGCGCAGATGCGTATCATAGAGTGTGTGCATTGCATTGCAGGCGGCTCTGGGCAGCCTAGGGCCGCCGACACGCGCCCGCCCGTACTGCTTATCTCCCGCCGGCGCCTCAGGCGTACGTGCAAGGCATCCTCAGTCCCGGCGCCGGCGTGTCCTTGGCTTCAGGCGTGCTGCCGCCCCGCTTCAGATGATACCTGGAGCCTTGCAGGTCACGTGGGGCGGCGCGAGGGGTCGGGGCGGACAGAGCGCGTGCGGGGGCATGCCGGGTTTATGGGGGGCCTTTGACAGCGTGTGCCAGCGGCATTGGGGTATGGGCCACTTGCGTGCCTTGGCGCCTGTGCGTCGTCCCTGCCCGGCTGGCCATGGTAAGCCCCCGTAGATAGCATGCAATACCGGCACTCAGGCCGCCAGGATGCAACACGGCCGGGCCACACGGTGGCCGGGCGCCCGGCCACCCCACACGACGCAGGGCCCACAGACGGGCCCAGCGCCCGCGCGGCGGTCGCACAAATGCCCATGCCTGCTTACTTCATACGCGTGTCCATGCCGGCGTGCTAGGAGCTCCCTGGCCGGGCCCGAGGCGCATACCTGGCGCGTGGGTGGGCATGGCGGCATGTTTGCCGGGTCCGCATTTCGTTAGGATTCGGCCTACCCCCACTTCAAGGCAGCTTGTTTGCGGTCATTTGGACCCAGCTATATGCACATACACAAATGGAGGAACCGACGCCAGGAAAGTGCCGACTTTTAGCCGGACCCTCAGCGGCTCGCGACCAGGTCGGCCGCGCGTAAATTGCGAAAACAACTCCTGAAGCGTGACCAAGTGCAGCTTGCCCAGTTATTCATGTGCCTTACATATACTGCAGTATATCTAATTTCTCGCAGCGCTCGCAAGCGCCCCCACCAACGCGTCGCACGTCGGGCCGTGGCACGGTGCCCGGTCCGTGCCATGCGTGCACTTCCTGAGCCCGCCGCGCCCCTCCCCTGCATCCCACTTCTACGCCCACCCCTCCAGTCCCCTCTGGATACATGCAGTGCAGTCATCCGCATCACGCCATGGCAAGACAGCTCGCACACGGACGCGCGCTGGGGGCGCCCAGCCCAGGGGTGCGTGCAAGGCTACACGCCGCGCCCGGAGCTTGCACGGGAGGCCGCGACTGATCGCGCATGCCGCCATGGCGCAGATGCGTATCATAGAGTGTGTGCATTGCATTGCAGGCGGCTCTGGGCAGCCTAGGGCCGCCGACACGCGCCCGCCCGTACTGCTTATCTCCCGCCGGCGCCTCAGGCGTACGTGCAAGGCATCCTCAGTCCCGGCGCCGGCGTGTCCTTGGCTTCAGGCGTGCTGCCGCCCCACTTCAGATGATACCTGGAGCCTTGCAGGTCACGTGGGGCGGCGCGAGGGGTCGGGGCGGACAGAGCGCGTGCGGGGGCATGCCGGGTTTATGGGGGGCCTTTGACAGCGTGTGCCAGCGGCATTGGGGTATGGGCCACTTGCGTGCCTTGGCGCCTGTGCGTCGTCCCTGCCCGGCTGGCCATGGTAAGCCCATGTAGATAGCATGCAGTACCGGCGCTCAGGCCGCCAGGAAGCAACACGGCCGGGCCACACGGTGGCCGGGCGCCCGGCCACCCCACACGACGCAGGGCCCACAGACGGGCCCAGCGCCCGCGCGGCGGTCGCACAAATGCCCATGCCTGCTTACTTCATACGCGTGTCCATGCCGGCGTGCTAGGAGCTCCCTGGCCGGGCCCGAGGCGCATACCTGGCGCGTGGGTGGGCATGGCGACATGTTTGCCGGGTCCGCATTTCGTTAGGATTCGGCCTACCCCCACTTCAAGGCAGCTTGTTTGCGGTCATTTGGACCCAGCTATATGCACATACACAAATGGAGGAACCGACGCCAGGAAAGTGCTGACTTTTAGCCTGACCCTCAGCGGCTCGCGACCAGGTCGGCCGCGCGTAAATTGCGAAAACAACTCCTGAAGCGTGACCAAGTGCAGCTTGCCCAGTTATTCATGTGCCTTACATATACTGCAGTATATCTAATTTCTCGCAGCGCTCGCAAGCGCCCCCACCAACGCGTCGCACGTCGGGCCGTGGCACGGTGCCCGGTCCGTGCCATGCGTGCACTTCCTGAGCCCGCCGCGCCCCTCCCCTGCATCCCACTTCTACGCCCACCCCTCCAGTCCCCTCTGGATACATGCAGTGCAGTCATCAGCATCACGCCATGGCAAGACAGCTCGCACACGGACGCGCGCTGGGGGCGCCCAGCCCAGGGTGCGTGCAAGGCTACACGCCGCGCCCGGAGCTGGCAGGGGTTGCCGCGGCTGATCGCGCATGCCGCCATGGCACAGATGCGTATCATAGAGTGTGTGCATTGCATTGCAGGCGGCTCTGGGCAGCCTAGGGCCGCCGACACGCGCCCGCCCGTACTGCTTATCTCCCGCCGGCGCCTCAGGCGTACGTGCAAGGCATCCTCAGTCCCGGCGCCGGCGTGTCCTTGGCTTCAGGCGTGCTGCCGCCCCGCTTCAGATGATACCTGGAGCCTTGCAGGTCACGTGGGGCGGCGCGAGGGGTTGGGGCGGACAGAGCGCGTGCGGGGGCATGCCGGGTTTATGGGGGGCCTTTGACAGCGTGTGCCAGCGGCATTGGGGTATGGGCCACTTGCGTGCCTTGGCGCCTGTGCGTCGTCCCTGCACGGCTGGCCATGGTAAGCCCCCGTAGATAGCATGCAACACCGGCACTCAAGCCGCCAGGAAGCAACACGGCCGGGCCACACGGTGGCCGGGCGCCCGGCCACCCCACACGACGCAGGGCCCACAGACGGGCCCAGCGCCCGCGCGGCGGTCGCACAAATGCCCATGCCTGCTAACTTCATACGCGTGTCCATGCCGGCGTGCTAGGAGCTCCCTGGCCGGGCCCGAGGCGCATACCTGGCGCGTGGGTGGGCATGGCGACATGTTTGCCGGGTCCGCATTTCGTTAGGATTCGGCCTACCCCCACTTCAAGGCAGCTTGTTTGCGGTCATTTGGACCCAGCTATATGCACATACACAAATGGAGGAACCGACGCCAGGAAAGTGCCGACTTTTAGCCGGACCCTCAGCGGCTCGCGACCAGGTCGGCCGCGCGTAAATTGCGAAAACAACTCCTGAAGCGTGACCAAGTGCAGCTTGCCCAGTTATTCATGTGCCTTACATATACTGCAGTATATCTAATTTCTCGCAGCGCTCGCAAGCGCCCCCACCAACGCGTCGCACGTCGGGCCGTGGCACGGTGCCCGGTCCGTGCCATGCGTGCACTTCCTGAGCCCGCCGCGCCCCTCCCCTGCATCCCACTTCTACGCCCACCCCTCCAGTCCCCTCTGGATACATGCAGTGCAGTCATCAGCATCACGCCATGGCAAGACAGCTCGCACACGGACGCGCGCTGGGGGCGCCCAGCCCAGGGTGCGTGCAAGGCTACACGCCGCGCCCGGAGCTTGCACGGGAGGCCGCGACTGATCGCGCATGCCGCCATGGCGCAGATGCGTATCATAGAGTGTGTGCATTGCATTGCAGGCGGCTCTGGGCAGCCTAGGGCCGCCGACACGCGCCCGCCCGTACTGCTTATCTCCCGCCGGCGCCTCAGGCGTACGTGCAAGGCATCCTCAGTCCCGGCGCCGGCGTGTCCTTGGCTTCAGGCGTGCTGCCGCCCCACTTCAGATGATACCTGGAGCCTTGCAGGTCACGTGGGGCGGCGCGAGGGGTCGGGGCGGACAGAGCGCGTGCGGGGGCATGCCGGGTTTATGGGGGGCCTTTGACAGCGTGTGCCAGCGGCATTGGGGTATGGGCCACTTGCGTGCCTTGGCGCCTGTGCGTCGTCCCTGCCCGGCTGGCCATGGTAAGCCCCCGTAGATAGCATGCAACACCGGCACTCAAGCCGCCAGGAAGCAACACGGCCGGGCCACACGGTGGCCGGGCGCCCGGCCACCCCACACGACGCAGGGCCCACAGACGGGCCCAGCGCCCGCGCGGCGGTCGCACAAATGCCCATGCCTGCTAACTTCATACGCGTGTCCATGCCGGCGTGCTAGGAGCTCCCTGGCCGGGCCCGAGGCGCATACCTGGCGCGTGGGTGGGCATGGCGACATGTTTGCCGGGTCCGCGTTTCGTTAGGATTCGGCCTACCCCCACTTCAAGGCAGCTTGTTTGCGGTCATTTGGACCCAGCTATATGCACATACACAAATGGAGGAACCGACGCCAGGAAAGTGCCGACTTTTAGCCGGACCCTCAGCGGCTCGCGACCAGGTCGGCCGCGCGTAAATTGCGAAAACAACTCCTGAAGCGTGACCAAGTGCAGCTTGCCCAGTTATTCATGTGCCTTACATATACTGCAGTATATCTAATTTCTCGCAGCGTTCGCAAGCGCCCCCACCAACGCGTCGCACGTCGGGCCGTGGCACGGTGCACGGTCCGTGCCATGCGTGCACTTCCTGAGCCCGCCGCGCCCCTCCCCTGCATCCCACTTCTACCCCCACCCCTCCAGTCCCCTCTGGATACATGCAGTGCAGTCATCAGCATCACGCCATGGCAAGACAGCTCGCACACGGACGCGCGCTGGGGGCGCCCAGCCCAGGGTGCGTGCAAGGCTACACGCCGCGCCCGGAGCTGGCAGGGGTTGCCGCGGCTGATCGCGCATGCCGCCATGGCACAGATGCGTATCATAGAGTGTGTGCATTGCATTGCAGGCGGCTCTGGGCAGCCTAGGGCCGCCGACACGCGCCCGCCCGTACTGCTTATCTCCCGCCGGCGCCTCAGGCGTACGTGCAAGGCATCCTCAGTCCCGGCGCCGGCGTGTCCTTGGCTTCAGGCGTGCTGCCGCCCCGCTTCAGATGATACCTGGAGCCTTGCAGGTCACGTGGGGCGGCGCGAGGGGTTGGGGCGGACAGAGCGCGTGCGGGGGCATGCCGGGTTTATGGGGGGCCTTTGACAGCGTGTGCCAGCGGCATTGGGGTATGGGCCACTTGAGTGCCTTGGCGCCTGTGCGTCGTCCCTGCCCGGCTGGCCATGGTAAGCCCCCGTAGATAGCATGCAACACCGGCACTCAAGCCGCCAGGAAGCAACACGGCCGGGCCACACGGTGGCCGGGCGCCCGGCCACCCCACACGACGCAGGGCCCACAGACGGGCCCAGCGCCCGCGCGGCGGTCGCACAAATGCCCATGCCTGCTTACTTCATACGCGTGTCCATGCCGGCGTGCTAGGAGCTCCCTGGCCGGGCCCGAGGCGCATACCTGGCGCGTGGGTGGGCATGGCGACATGTTTGCCGGGTCCGCATTTCGTTAGGATTCGGCCTGCCCCCACTTCAAGGCAGCTTGTTTGCGGTCATTTGGACCCAGCTATATGCACATACACAAATGGAGGAACCGACGCCAGGAAAGTGCCGACTTTTAGCCGGACCCTCAGCGGCTCGCGACCAGGTCGGCCGCGCGTAAATTGCGAAAACAACTCCTGAAGCGTGACCAAGTGCAGCTTGCCCAGTTATTCATGTGCCTTACATATACTGCAGTATATCTAATTTCTCGCAGCGTTCGCAAGCGCCCCCACCAACGCGTCGCACGTCGGGCCGTGGCACGGTGCACGGTCCGTGCCATGCGTGCACTTCCTGAGCCCGCCGCGCCCCTCCCCTGCATCCCATTTCTACCCCCACCCCTCCAGTCCCCTCTGGATACATGCAGTGCAGTCATCAGCATCACGCCATGGCAAGACAGCTCGCACACGGACGCGCGCTGGGGGCGCCCAGCCCAGGGGTGCGTGCAAGGCTACACACCGCGCCCGGAGCTTGCACGGGAGGCCGCGACTGATCGCGCATGCCGCCATGGCGCAGATGCGTATCATAGAGTGTGTGCATTGCATTGCAGGCGGCTCTGGGCAGCCTAGGGCCGCCGACACGCGCCCGCCCGTACTGCTTATCTCCCGCCGGCGCCTCAGGCGTACGTGCAAGGCATCCTCAGTCCCGGCGCCGGCGTGTCCTTGGCTTCAGGCGTGCTGCCGCCCCGCTTCAGATGATACCTGGAGCCTTGCAGGTCACGTGGGGCGGCGCGAGGGGTCGGGGCGGACAGAGCGCGTGCGGGGGCATGCCGGGTTTATGGGGGGCCTTTGACAGCGTGTGCCAGCGGCATTGGGGTATGGGCCACTTGCGTGCCTTGGCGCCTGTGCGTCGTCCCTGCCCGGCTGGCCATGGTAAGCCCCCGTAGATAGCATGCAACACCGGCACTCAAGCCGCCAGGAAGCAACACGGCCGGGCCACACGGTGGCCGGGCGCCCGGCCACCCCACACGACGCAGGGCCCACAGACGGGCCCAGCGCCCGCGCGGCGGTCGCACAAATGCCCATGCCTGCTTACTTCATACGCGTGTCCATGCCGGCGTGCTAGGAGCTCCCTGGCCGGGCCCGAGGCGCATACCTGGCGCGTGGGTGGGCATGGCGGCATGTTTGCCGGGTCCGCATTTCGTTAGGATTCGGCCTACCCCCACTTCAAGGCAGCTTGTTTGCGGTCATTTGGACCCAGCTATATGCACATACACAAATGGAGGAACCGACGCCAGGAAAGTGCCGACTTTTAGCCGGACCCTCAGCGGCTCGCGACCAGGTCGGCCGCGCGTAAATTGCGAAAACAACTCCTGAAGCGTGACCAAGTGCAGCTTGCCCAGTTATTCATGTGCCTTACATATACTGCAGTATATCTAATTTCTCGCAGCGTTCGCAAGCGCCCCCACCAACGCGTCGCACGTCGGGCCGTGGCACGGTGCACGGTCCGTGCCATGCGTGCACTTCCTGAGCCCGCCGCGCCCCTCCCCTGCATCCCACTTCTACCCCCACCCCTCCAGTCCCCTCTGGATACATGCAGTGCAGTCATCAGCATCACGCCATGGCAAGACAGCTCGCACACGGACGCGCGCTGGGGGCGCCCAGCCCAGGGGTGCGTGCAAGGCTACACACCGCGCCCGGAGCTTGCACGGGAGGCCGCGACTGATCGCGCATGCCGCCATGGCGCAGATGCGTATCATAGAGTGTGTGCATTGCATTGCAGGCGGCTCTGGGCAGCCTAGGGCCGCCGACACGCGCCCGCCCGTACTGCTTATCTCCCGCCGGCGCCTCAGGCGTACGTGCAAGGCATCCTCAGTCCCGGCGCCGGCGTGTCCTTGGCTTCAGGCGTGCTGCCGCCCCGCTTCAGATGATACCTGGAGCCTTGCAGGTCACGTGGGGCGGCGCGAGGGGTCGGGGCGGACAGAGCGCGTGCGGGGGCATGCCGGGTTTATGGGGGGCCTTTGACAGCGTGTGCCAGCGGCATTGGGGTATGGGCCACTTGCGTGCCTTGGCGCCTGTGTGCCGTCCCTGCACGGCTGGCCATGATAAGCCCCCGTAGATAGCATGCAACACCGGCGCTCAGGCCGCCAGGAAGCAACACGGCCGGGCCACACGGTGGCCGGGCGCCCGGCCACCCGACACGACGCAGGGCCCACAGACGGGCCCAGCGCCCGCGCGGCGGTCGCACAAATGCCCATGCCTGCTTACTTCATACGCGTGTCCATGCCGGCGTGCTAGGAGCTCCCTGGCCGGGCCCGAGGCGCATACCTGGCGCGTGGGTGGGCATGGCGACATGTTTGCCGGGTCCGCATTTCGTTAGGATTCGGCCTACCCCCACTTCAAGGCAGCTTGTTTGCGGTCATTTGGACCCAGCTATATGCACATACACAAATGGAGGAACCGACGCCAGGAAAGTGCCGACTTTTAGCCGGACCCTCAGCGGCTCGCGACCAGGTCGGCCGCGCGTAAATTGCGAAAACAACTCCTGAAGCGTGACCAAGTGCAGCTTGCCCAGTTATTCATGTGCCTTACATATACTGCAGTATATCTAATTTCTCGCAGCGCTCGCAAGCGCCCCCACCAACGCGTCGCACGTCGGGCCGTGGCACGGTGCCCGGTCCGTGCCATGCGTGCACTTCCTGAGCCCGCACCTCCCCTCCCCTGCATCCCACTTCTACCCCCACCCCTCCAGTCCCCTCTGGATACATGCAGTGCAGTCATCAGCATCACGCCATGGCAAGACAGCTCGCACACGGACGCGCGCTGGGGGCGCCCAGCCCAGGGGTGCGGGCAAAGGCTACACGCCGCGCCCGGAGCTGGCAGGGGTTGCCGCGGCTGATCGCGCACGCACTATATTTTATGTGCCGTGCGGGACGCGCACAGTATCGGGCGGGACGCACACAGCGCCGGGTGGCAGCTTGCGTTAGGTAAAGCACAGGCGTGTCGCACGCGTGAGACCATGCGTAGAGCTCTAAGCAACCGGCATTTTCCTTTTTTGTGCTTAATCATGCTTGTCCTTTTACGCATGCGAGCGGTGTGCTTCCTCCTGAGTACCGCACGCACTTTTCGTGCTTGCCGCATGCGGATTTCCATGCTTAACGCAGGGGGGGGGGGGTTAGGAAACAAAGTGCCAGACCCCATGCCCCGAAATCCCCCAGGACCCCCCTTGAGGGAACGACCGACCCCCCGACGGACAAAACCTTGTTGTTCAGGGGTTAAAACCCCTCCATTTAATACCAAAGTGGTGTCAATCGACTCCTCTTAACGAGCACTATCACTCCGTGCCATCAGCGGTCCTGTTCTGAGACTTCGGTCACCGGCGGGATCCTATCCATGGAAATCCCCTCGACCCAGACCACCCCGCGCTCAACTCTCTGCCGCGTGACGAATGGACAATCGGCATCGGCAGCATTGTTAGACGTGAACTCGTGCACACCAGCGCTTCAGAGCCCAGCTGTGTCAGTGCGCATGTGCTGAATGTGGAGACATGTCCCGACATGTCCACGCCCGGACGCGCAACTTAGCCCTCCCACGCTTTGTTTGTGCTTATTACGTCATAACGTGCACATATGAGCCTCGTACTGCTGCGTTTGGCCCCTAGTTCTGCTTGTGGGGCGCTTCCCGAAATCCGCCAGGATGGGCTCCCGAAACCCGACGGACCCCCAGGGACGAGGACCGACCCCCCAACTTTGGCGGCCCAGAACTACCTCACCAGGCACCCCCTGACTAAACTAAAAGTACGTGCATAATGCTCTCCTAAAGCTCTGTAATTTTGAGCATGGGGTAAGAATCTGAGCTTTCTACCCCCCCCCCTGCTTAACACATGCCATAACGCACAACCCCGTCCTTATAGTGGTGCCTACGCGGGACTTCCCCCCAGTCAACAGCGTATCGGAAAGACGCCGAGACTGCTGAAAGTAGGCGCTAAGTTGAAGAGCACGCATAAAGCTTACACTAAAAAGATCCGTGTCACTCCGACCAGGGGTCGTATCTTGTTTTCGGGGTGATGTCTAGCTCCAGACAAAAACGGCCGGGTAGCCGCCGTCTTTTGTCTGGGCACATGGCGGTTTGGGGGCTTCTCCATAGGAATTCGGACAAAACCCGCCCCAAACCCGGGCCATTAAAGTCTCGCCCCAGACATTAGCCCTCGGGAGGAATGTCTAGGAAATGGCCACAATGGCCAATTAATGTCTGGAGACATTAAGATAGGAGCCCTGTCTCCGACCATTGGGTCCGGTCTGCCGGCGTCCCCGTTGGTTCTCCCCCCCCCCCCAGCCACGACGCCTTAGGAGGCAGTGGTCTGGCAGACATGAGGGGGTACGCACACACACCCACCGTGCCCCTCATGGACCGTGCCGGGAAAGCTGCATAACTTCAGGGTCAGGTTGCGCTTTTTGCGGCTGTCGAGTTTAGGGCAGTGTCAGAGCGGAGCGGGTGCCTCACGTGCTCCGAAAGGTACAAGGCTGAGTCATTGCTAGCCTTACTTGGTTGCGCCTTATGGGTGTGAAGTACGTTGGGGCGCAGCTCGTAGATGCCGTTATGGCGCCGCTACGGGTTTGTTTATCCGGATGAGGCGATTCCCCCTTGGGGCGCCATTGTTTGGGTGTTCACTAGCTCGATACAAGTTGTTCTGTCTCGAGCTCTCTGGTACGGCTTGCTGGTTAGCGATTTCACAGACAGAACCCCGCTGCGCCTAGACAAGGCCGGTGGTAATAAGCGTTTAACCAACAAGAGGTCTTACCAGCCAGGGGGGGTATAGGAAACAAAGTGCCAGACCCCATGCCCCGAAATCCCCCAGGACCCCCCTTGAGGGAACGACCGACCCCCCACGGACAAAACCTTGTGGTTCAGGGGTTAAAACCCCTCCATTTTATACCAAAGTGGTGTCAATCGACTCCTCTTAACGAGCACTATCACTCCGTGCCATCAGCGGTCCTATTCTGAGACTTTGGTCACGGGCGGGATCCTGCTATCTATGGAAATCCCCTCGACCCAGCCCACCCCGGGCTCAACTCTCTGCCGCGTGGCGAATGGACAATGCGCATCGGCAGCTTTGTTACACGTGAAGTCATGCGCACCAGCGCTTCAGAGCCCAGCTGTGTCAGTGCGCATGTGTTGGATGTGAAGAGGTTTTTAAATCCAGCTACCTGGCCTAGGCAACTGCCCAAACACAGCACACAAACAGCGCACACGCAAATCAGGCAGCACGCAACGCTAACCTGGCAGTGGTACAGATGGGTGCTGGCTGCCGGAGCCCGCTGCTGTATTATGTTGGGCTAGTTCAAGCAACATGCAAATCGTTACCGTGCGCCCACAAGCAGGAACGTCTTCGAAAAGGGCCGAGCCCGATCCCAGAGGACAACCGCCACACCCTGGTCACCACCAATCACCCCCATCACCACCTTTGGGGCCGCCCACACCCTGGCCTCAGTCTCAGACCTCAATCAGCTCTATGGGCAATACTAAAACTGGCAACTTGGCGATGGACATGTCACAATGTCAGTTCTGCCGTGTTCGGCTGATTGAGCCTGGTCTCAGACCTCAATCAGCTCAATCAGCCAAACACGGCAGAACTGGCATGTCCATCGCCAAGTTGCCAGTTTCAGTACTGCCCATAAAGGCCAGTCAAGTCCAGTCCAAGCTTACGCAGCCTCACAGCCTCACAGTCACGACCCTGGCAAGGCCGCCAGCCTGCCCACTCCGGCTGTCGGGCCAGGGCTTGCCTAGTTCCAGCACTGTTTCCAAGGTGGGACCGTCAAGCCGCCTGAACCCTCCTCATCATCATCACCGCCCTCGCTGCTGCCCCCCTCCTCCTCACTGCCCTCGCTGCTGCCCTCCTCCTCCTCACTGCCCTCGCTGCCCGGGAGGTGCCTGCACCCGGACACACAAACTCAATCCGTTGTTGCGACGCACGGACCCCCCGCGGCCTGCTACGTCCAAGTGCAGGTGTCAGGGGGCTATCCACAGACGGAAATCGCCGCCCGGTTGCCCCCCGCAGCCACTGCTGCGGGCATCTCCTCCTGCAACACCGCCCCATCAGCCCACGCCGGCGGTCTCCCCGCCCCCGCCGCCGCCGCCGTCAGCCGCGACGGTGGCGGCGGGGGCTACGGGCCGGCTAAGCGCCGCCGGCCTGGGCAGCTCCGCCAGCTGGCGTCAGGATGCAGGCCCGCGATGTCAACGCGGCGTGCAACATCCGGCTCCTGCAACAACGGGGGCGGGGGGCCGGGGAATAGGGAGCAGGTGCCGTGGCAAGGGCGGGCAGCCTAGCCACGATTCGGGACCGAGGCCGGGCTGACTGAGCTGAGCGGGTGTGACGGCGGCTGTGACGGCTGTGACGCATGGTGCACGGTCATGCAGCGCTGGTGCGAGGTTGGATTTGAGCAGGAGGACGTGAGGGTTCGGACAGACCGGCGATGGCCATGCCTAAGCCGCTCTGTCCACACTGCCCAGGGTGTTCTCACCTGCATGTTCTCGCCATAGGGCCTAGAAGCACCGGCAGAACCTGTGGGTTGAGCAAAGGCAGACGTTTCGTTTAGGAGGAGGTGGCGTCGGGCCGTCGGCGCTCCCGTCGAGGGAGACATTGTACCGTTGGTGTGGCTCGCTCTACAGACTGGCCACCATTTCGGCACCTGTCCTCCACCCCATCGCTGTTTTTGGGCTGAGCCCCCACAGAACCTACCCCTTATAGCACCGAGCGCCCGCCGCCCCGCGTGCTGCCCCACCACCGCACGACACAAAGCGCCACCCCGCATACATACCGCAGGAGGCCTCGGCGCCGCCGCACCTCCGCGGCGGGCACCTTCGCGGCCGGAACCTCCGCTTCCGCGGCCGGCACTTCCCCGGCCAGCACCTCCGGGGCCGGCACCTCCGCGGCCGGAGCTTCCCCGGCCGGCACCTCCGGGGCCGGAGCTTCCACGGCCGGCAGCTCTACTGGGTTCGCCTGGAGGCCTAGCGCAGCTTCCAGCTGCGCGATACGCTGGTCCTGCTGCGCGATACGCTGGTCCTGCTGCGCGATACGCTGGTCCTGCTGCGCTTGACGCTGGTCCAGCTGCGGGTTACGCTGGCGCAGCTGAAGATTTTCCGCCAAGAGCCCTTGAAGCTGGGCGAGCAGGCGCCTATTAGTGTCCCGGTCCAATGAGCTTGCTGAGCTACCAGCCGCCGAGCTGGAGCTCGGCCCAGCAGACATTTCTTTCAGTTTGTGCCTCCGTGCCCTCCTAAGCCTAACGCGTGCGGCGTTTCCGATGGAGGTCCAGCCAAAGTCACGTACGTCGTGTTCGGGCACTTGAGCGAGGGCCGTGCAGGGCTGTGGCCCATTTTGGTGAGGGTTGTGTCCCTGCTGGTGACACATGGTTTCCTTGGACGCAGGCATCTGGACGCTGCTTTATTAAAGAGCCTTTCGATCTGACTCGTGGCGCTTGCGGGGCATTCACATCAGAACGCGCAAATGAGGCAAAATGGGTGCAGGTTGCGGCGCGGCCGAAGGCAAATTTGAACGCACTCAAACGTCCCATTTGCGCAACTACATTGCTTGCATCACCAAAGCACCTGTTGCTTGGCAGTTTGGATAGCGACTGACCACCGGGTCACACACATGTCTGCGCACGGCATTCGGCAAATCGAAAGCACCCGACGACCCAAGGACCCCTCCACGCTTCTCCCCCACCCCACTCCACCACCGCGCTTTTACTCTCATTATCTGCCGCAGCACACGCATCGCAGCATACCAGCACACCCAAACTAGCACCCCCGCGCACTTCAACCCTGCTGCGCCCCGTTACCTCGCACCGTGCACCGTCGGCACTGACCCTCCACCCCTCATCCCTTCCGCTACTTCTTGTTCCCAACACACGTGCAATCTGTGCCGAGCCGCCGGGCAGGGCTCCTATCTTAATGTCTCCAGACATTAATTGGTTGGCCATTTTGGCCGTTTCCTAGACATTGCTCCCGGGGGCTAATGTCTGGGGCGGGCGAGACTTTGTTGGCCCGGGTTTGGGGCGGGTTTTGTCTCAATTCGTATGGAGAACAGGGGGGGGGTAGAATCTTCCGAAACAGACCCCATGCCTCAAATTACTAGAGCTCAACGAGAAAATCACGAATCCGCTTTCAAAATTGAAAATGGGTTTCTGGATGCAAAGTTATGGCCCCTCAAAGTTGTCGGTCGGTCGGTCGGTCTGGGGTCCCACGAAGTTTTGCACAGGTTCGTGCCAAGTTTTGTTCCTAGCGCTTCTGTCCTGCAACACGCGGCGCAATGGGTGCAGCTCCACGATGCGTGCGTAGGTATACCCCAGGCTCAGCACACGTGCATAGTTTGGGGCAGTTTGGGGAGCGGCATGTCGGCATCTCGGGAGATGCCTGGGGAACTGGTCAGGGACAAGCCGGTGCCGGCCGGGTTTTGCATGGTGAACTTGTCAGCACATTTCGCACTATCAAGTAACATCGGAATAAGCCGTTGCATAGCAGGCCAGTCTATCAGGATACTTGTCGGCAGACGGTTGGACATGTCTACATGTCCACATGTCGGTCGGCCAAAGTGTGTTCCCAAGGCGGATCATTGTACATAGCGATAGAGCTCACCGAGAGCAGTCGATTGGCACCAACCTGACAAAAAACTAAGGGGTTCTGAGGGGGTTTCGGGGGGTCGTACGGCAGGGGGGGTCGGTCGGTCGGTCGGTCGGGGGGTCCGGGAGGTTTTGTGGCATGGGGTCAAAAAAGTTCGTTCCTACCCCCCCCCTGTGGAGAAGCCCCCAAACCGCCATGTGCCCAGACAAAAGACGGCGGCCACCCGGCCGTTTTTGTCTGGAGCTAGACATTACCCCCAAAACAAGACACGACCCCTGCCGCCGGGGCACTGTGCGCTGCAGGCGCGCTGTGCACACTTGGCACATCTTTGGCTTGCCCGTGCCGCCCTTGCCGCCCTTGCCTCCCCTGCCGCCGACTGCTTCCTGAGCCCGCCCCTCCCCTCGCCTGCATCCCACTTCTACCCTCACCCCTCCAGTCCCCTCTGGATACATGCAGTGCAGTCATCAGCATCACGCCATGGCAAGACAGCTCGCACACGGACGCGCGCTGGGGGCGCCCAGCCCAGGGGTGCGTGCAAGGCTACACACCGCGCCCGGAGCTTGCACGGGAGGCCGCGGCTGATCGCGCATGCCGCCATGGCGCAGATGCGTATCATAGAGTGTGTGCATTGCAGTGCAGGCGGCTCTGGGCAACCTAGGGCCGCCGACACGCGCCCGCCCGTACTGCTTATCTCCCGCCGGCGCCTCAGGCGTAGGTGCAAGGCATCCTCAGTCCCGGCCCCGGCGTGTCCTTGGCTTCAGGCGTGCTGCCGCCCCGCTTCAGATGATACCTGGAGCCTTGCAGGTCACGTGGGGCGGCGCGAGGGGTCGGGGCGGACAGAGCGCGTGCGGGGGCATGCCGGGTTTATGGGGGGCCTTTGACAGCGTGTGCCAGCGGCATTGGGGTATAGGCCACTTGCGTGCCTTGGCGCCTGTGTGCCGTCCCTGCACGGCTGGCCATGATAAGCCCCCGTAGATAGCATGCAATACCGGCGCTCAGGCCGCCAGGAAGCAACACGGCCGGGCCACACGGTGGCCGGGCGCCCGGCCACCCCACACGACGCAGGGCGCACAGACGGGCCCAGCGCCCGCGCGGCGGTCGCACAAATGCCCATGCCTGCTTACTTCATACGCGTGTCCATGCCGGCGTGCTAGGAGCTCCCTGGCCGGGCCCGAGGCGCATACCTGGCGCGTGGGTGGGCATGGCGACATGTTTGCCGGGTCCGCATTTCGTCAGGATTCGGCCTACCCCCACTTCAAGGCAGCTTGTTTGCGGTCATTTGGACCCAGCTATATGCACATACACAAATGGAGGAACCGACGCCAGGAAAGTGCCGACTTTTAGCCTGACCCTCAGCGGCTCGCGACCAGGTCGGCCGCGCGTAAATTGCGAAAACAACTCCTGAAGCGTGACCAAGTGCAGCTTGCCCAGTTATTCATGTGCCTTACATATGCTGCAGTATATCTAATTTCTCGCAGCGCTCGCAAGCGCCCCCACCAACGCGTCGCACGTCGGGCCGTGGCACGGTGCACGGTCCGTGCCATGCGTGCACTTCCTGAGCCCGCCCCTCCCCTCGCCTGCATCCCACTTCTACCCCCACCCCTCCAGTCCCCTCTGGATACATGCAGTGCAGTCATCAGCATCACGCCATGGCAAGACAGCTCGCACACGGACGCGCGCTGGGGGCGCCCAGCCCAGGGGTGCGTGCAAGGCTACACGCCGCGCCCGGAGGTTGCACGGGCTGCCGCGGCTTACCGCGCACGCACTATATTTTATGTGCCGTGCGGGACGCGCACAGTATCGGGCGGGACGCACACAGTGCCGGATGGCAGCTTGCGTTAGGTAAAGCACAGGCGTGTCGCACGTGTAAGACCATGCGTAGAGCTCTAAGCAACCGGCATTTACCTTGTTGTTCAGGGGTTAAAACCTCCCCGCTCCGCAGCGCGATGGCTCGCCCTTTGTGCGGATTGTTCGCTTGAGGGGAGTGCGTAGGTGAGGCTTCAGCGCTAGGGGCGTGTAGCCGAGGCTGGCTGTGAGCGCAAGGTGTTGGATAGCGATCACTGGATTGACAGACGTGCACCAGAGCATTCAAGCGGGGCAAGTTACAGCGTGCTGAGCTGGTAGGCGTGACGGGGGGGCGGAAATCCAAGTTAGTGCGTGTGTTTTGGGTGGGTACAAATCTGGATGCTGACACGCCCTGGCGCTGGTGCTGCGCTTCCTGCCCTTGCCTGTGCATGCACTGCACTTGCTGTGCGACGTCAGCTATGGTGGGGGCTGGACGCGAGATTCAGGCGCATTGCAGCAGCACGGTTGTGGCTTCACACGCCCCGGCGGCGGCGGCGGCAGCCCACGGGCTACACGGGCAACATCGCTCTGCTGGGTCGCCTCGGCCTTGCACTTCCGCGCTCGCGCTGCGCTTCCTGCCCTTGCCTGTGCGTGCCGTGCACTTGTCATCTATGCCACGTTGGCTATGGTAGGGGCCGGGGGCGAGGTTCAGGCGCGTGGCAGCAGCACGGTTGCGGCTCCACGCCTCCACACGCCCCGTCGGCGGCGGCGGTGCGGCGGCCCACGGGCAACATCGCTCCGCTGGGTCGCCTCGGCGCCTTGCGCCCTGCGCTTCCTGCCCTTGCCTGTGCGTGCATTGCACTTGCTATGCGACGTCGGCTATGGTGGGGGCTGGGGGCGAGGTTCAGGCGCATCGCAGCAGCACGGTTGCGGCACATTTGCAGTGAGCACGTCGTCCAGTCGAGGGCAAGGCGACATTCTTCGGCTTTGGCTTTGGCTAGGCTTGTGGCTTCTTGCCTTTGGCGTCGCTCGGCTATGCTGATGGCTCCACAGGCCTGACAGGCCTTGGACTTGGCCTTGGAGGAGCGCGTTTTCTACCAGTTTTTCTGTGTTGCATGTTTTCAAAGGTTTCTTGGCTTGGCAAATACACCTAAGCTGCCGCTACTTGCATACAGTCAAATCGAAAAACAGAGAACAACCCTAATGTATGGTTCTGGTCGAGGACTAAGGCTGTCGCCCCCCTTCGGGGGGCGAGCCAACCCCTCCATTTTATACCAAAGTGGTGTCAATCGACTCCTCTTAACGAGCACTATCACTCCGTGCCATCAGCGGTCCTACTCTGAGACTTCGGTCACGGGCGGGATCCTGCTATCTATGGAAATCCCCTCGACCCAGCCCACCCCGGGCTCAACTCTCTGCCGCGTGACGAATGGACAATGCGCATCGGCAGCCTTGTTACACGTGAAGTCATGCGCACCAGCGCTTCAGAGCCCAGCTGTGTCAGTGCGCATGTGTTGGATGTGAAGACACGTCCCGACATGTCCACGCCCGGACGCGCAACTTACCCCTCCCACGCTTTGTTTGTGCTTGTTACGTCATAACGTTCACATATGAGCCTCGTACTGCTGCGTGTGGCCCCTAGTTCTGCTTGTGGGGCGCTTCCCGAAATCCGCCAGGATGGGCTGCCGAAACCCGGCGGACCCCCTGCTGCCTATTTTTCTACAATTTCTAATATTACGTGGCGCACCTGTAATAAAATGAAAAGATGAGCCCGCTGCAAAGATGCGCCCGCCCCAACTTTCGAGAATGGATCCCCCTTTTACCCAGGACGACGACCGGCCCCCCAACTTTGGCGGCCCAGAACTACCTCACCAGGCACCCCCTGACTGAACTAAAAGCACGTGCATAATGCTCTCCTAAAGCTCTGTAATTTTGAGCATGGGGTAAGAACCTGAGCTTTCTAACCCCCCGTACCAGAATCAACAAGAAAAGGTGGCTCTCCCTCGCAAGGGAAAAGTGGGCTGAGCCCACGCCACGTCCTCCGTCTGAGGCCGAAGGTTCCGATACTAGCCTCATCTCCCGGACATAGCCGGGGTCGGTTTGTACAGGCACCGCCCGCCATATGTGCCCAGTCGCGCCCAGCTATCAAGCACTAGTGCAGCAGGCAGCAGGCCAACCAGACAGCAAGGAAAACCTCTCAACACCCTTGCCGCTGCAGCTGACTGCCCGCTACGCCATCCTCGTCAGCACAGGTCGCTAACCAGACAACACCGGCAGGTCTCAACCTGCGCGCCGGCGCCGCTTTGAAGGCGGCGCCGCGCTGTCCTCCTCCACGTGGCCTTGCCCGCCCCCTCTGCTCCGAATATGCGCGCCGCCACTGCCGCTGGGCCCAGGGCCGCCCGTGCCGCCGCCACCACCGGGCCCAACGCCGTGGCCGCTGCTGTTGCCGCCGGTAGGCGCGGTGCCACCACCGCCGCCACCGCCGTCTCCAGGCCCTGCACCGCCGCCACCGCCACCGCCACCGCTGCCGCCAGGCCCTGCACCGCCACCGCCGCCAGCAGGTCGCAGGGCTGCAGGCCGCGGTTTGCCAAGCAGCATCTCCATCAGCGCGTGCCGCATGTTTGTAGCCGAGTTGGCGTCGCGGCCCTGCAGTTCAACATGCAAACAGGGCGTGTGTCATCCCTTGTGTCACCCCGTATCATCTTCAAACCGCCCTGTGTCATCCCGTGTCATCCCGTGTCATCATCTCCAAACCGACCTGCCGCCCCAAACCTGCCATCCCACTTACCCACACAGTCCCGCAGTGCTGGCACACTTGGACGTCGCGGGCACGCGAGCCACCAAACGGAATCACAACTTCTAGGCAGCGCTGCCCGTTACCAAGCAAGCGCCGTCCGCACTTCGCACACACCTGCTCAGACACAGAGATAGGTTTGCGCCAGGTACCACCACCACCAATTACCCCCATCACCACCTTTGGGGCCGCCCACACCCTGGCCTCAGTCTCAGACCTCAATCAGCTCTATGGGCAATACTAAAACTGGCAACTTCGCGATGGACATGTCAGTTCTGCCGTGTTTGGCTGATTGAGCCTGGTTGGTTGAGCTGATTCAGGTCTGAGACCAGGCTCAATCAGCCGAACACGGCAGAACTGGCATGTCCAGCGCCAAGTTGCCAGTTTTAGTATTGCCCATAGAGCTGATTGAGGTCTGAGACTGAGGACATGTCAGTTCTGCCGTGTTTGGCTGATTGAGCCTGGTTGATTGAGCTGATTGAGGTCCGAGACCAGGCTCAATCAGCCGAACACGGCAGAACTGGCATGTCCATCGCCAAGTTGCCAGTTTTAGTATTGCCCATAAAGTCCAGTCAAGTCCAGTCCGAGCTCGCGCAGCCCCACAGCCTCACAGCCTCACAGTCACGACCCTGGCAAGGCCGCCAGCCTGCCCGCTCCGGCTGTCGGGCCAGGGCTTGCCTTGCTCCGGCAAGGTGGGGCCGCCAAGCTGCCTGAACCCTCCTCCTCCTCCTCACCGCCCTCGCTGCTGCCCCCCTCCTCCTCACCGCCCTCGCTGCTGCCCTCCTCCTCCTCACCGCCCTCGCTGCTGCCCTCGCTGCCCGGGAGGTGCCTGCACCCGGACACACAAACTCAATCCGTTGTTGCGACGCACCGGCCCCCCGCGGCCTGCTACGTCCAAGTGCAGGTGTCAGGGGGCTACCCACAGACAGACATCGCCGTCCGGTTGCCCCCCGCAGCCACTGCTGCGGGCATCTCCTCCTGCAACACCGCCCCATCAGCCCACGCCGGCGGCCTCCCCGCCCCCGCCGCCGCCACCGTCAGCCGCGACGGCGGCGGCGGGGGCTACGGGCCGGCTAAGCGCCGCCGGCCTGGGCAGCTCCGCCAGCTGGTGTCAGGATGCAGGCCCGCGATGTCAGCGCGGCGTGCAACATCCGGCTCCTGCAGCAACGGCGGCGGGGGGCCGGGGAATAGGGAGCAGGTGCCGTGGCAAGGGCGGGCAGCCTAGCCACGATTCGGGACCGAGGCCGGGCTGACTGAGCTGACTGAGACGGCTGAGCTGGCTGAGCGGGTGTGACGGCGGCTGTGACGGCTGTGACGCATGGTGCACGGTCATGCAGCGCTGGTGCGAGGTTGGATTTGAGCAGGAGGACGTGAGGGTTCGGACAGACCGGCGATGGCCATGCCTAAGCCGCTCTGTCCACACTGCCCAGGGTGTTCTCACCTGCATGTTCTCGCCATAGGGCCTAGAAGCACCCGCAGAACCTGTGGGTTGAGCAAAGGCAGACGTTTCGTTTAGGAGGATGTGGCGTCGGGCCGTCGGCGCTCCCGTCGTGGGGGACATTGTACCGTTGGTGTGCCTCGCGCCACAAATTGGCCGTCTTTTCGGCACCTGTCCTCCACCCCATCGCTGTTTTTGGGCTGAGCCCCCCACAGAACCTACCCCTTATAGCACCGCGTGCCCGCCGCCCCGCGTCCTGCCCCACCACCGCACGGCGCACAGCGCCGCCCCGCATACATACCGCAGGAGGCCTCGGCGCCGCCGCACCTCCGCGGCGGGCACCTTCGCGGCCGGAACCTCCGCTTCCGCGGCCGGAACCTCCGCGGCCGGAACCTCCGCTTCCGCGGCCGGCACCTCCGGGGCCGGAGCTTCCACGGCCGGCACCTCCGGGGCTGGAGCTTCCACGGGCGGCAGCTCTACTGGGTTCGCCTGGAGGCCTAGCGCAGCTTCCAGCTGCGCTTGACGCTGGTCCAGCTGTGCGATACGATGGTCCAGCTGCGCGCTACGCTGGCGCAGCTGAAGATTTTCCGCCAAGAGCCCTTGGAGCTGGGCGAGCAGGCGCCTATTAGTGTCCCGGTCCAATGAGCTTGCTGAGCTACCAGCCGCCGAGCTGGAGCTCGGCCCAGCAGACATTTCTTTCAGTTTGTGCCTCCGCGCCCTCCTAAGCCTAACGCGTGCGGCGTTTCCGATGGAGGTCCAGCCAAAGTCACGTACGTCGTGTTCGGGCACTTGAGCGAGGGCCGTGCAGGGCTGTGGCCCATTTTGGTGAGGGTTGTGTCCCTGCTGGTGACACATGGTTTCCTTGGACGCAGGCATCTGGACGCTGCTTTATTAAAGAGCCTTTCGATCTGACTCGTGGCGCTTGCGGGGCATTCACATCAGAACGCGCAAATGAGGCAAAATGGGTGCAGGTTGCGGCGCGGCCGAAGGCAAACTTGAACGCACTCAAACGTCCCATTTGCGCAACTACATTGCTTGCATCACCAAAGCACCTGTTGCTTGGCAGTTTGGATAGCGACTGACCACCGGGTCACACACATGTCTGCGCACGGCATTCGGCAATTGAAAGCACCCGACGACCCAAGGACCCCTCCACGCTTCTCCCCCACCCCACTCCACCACCGCGCTTTTACTCTCATTATCTGCCGCAGCACATGCATCGCAGCATACCAGCACACCCAAACTAGCACCCCCGCGCACTTCAACCCTGCTGCGCCCCGTTACCTCGCACCGTGCACCGTCGGCACTGACCCTCCACCCCTCATCCCTTCCGCTGCTTCTTGTTCCCAAAACACGTGCAATCCATGCCGAGCCGCCGGAGCACTGTGCGCTGCAGGCGCGCTGTGCACACTTGGCAGACCTTTGGCTTGCCCTTGCCGCCCTTGCCGCCCTTGCCGCCGCCGACTGCTTTCTGAGCCCGCCCCTCCCCTCGCCTGCATCCCACTTCTACCCCACCCCTCCAGTCCCCTCTGGATACATGCAGTGCAGTCATCAGCATCACGCCATGGCAAGACAGCTCGCACACGGACGCGCGTTGGGGGCGCCCAGCCCAGGGGTGCGTGCACGGCTACACGCCGCG
Organism: Chlamydomonas reinhardtii; assembly: GCF_000002595.2. NCBI lineage: Eukaryota > Viridiplantae > Chlorophyta > Chlorophyceae > Chlamydomonadales > Chlamydomonadaceae > Chlamydomonas > Chlamydomonas reinhardtii. The sequence continues at coordinate 6,615,723 of NC_057005.1, read as the reverse complement.
CCCGGAGCTGGCAGGGGCTGTCGCGGCTGACCGCGCACGCTGCCATGACGCAGATCGGCAGATGCGCATCATAGAGTGTGTGCATTGCGGTGCAGGCGGCTCTGGGCAGCCTAGGGCCGCCGACACGCGCCCGCCCGTACTGCTTATCTCCCGCCGGCGCCTCAGGCGTAGGTGCAAGGCATCCTCAGTCCCGGCCCCGGCGTGTCCTTGGCTTCAGGCGTGCTGCCGCCCCGCTTCAGATGACACGTGGAGCCTTGCAGGTCGCGTGGGGCGGCGCGAGGGGTCGGGGCGGACAGAGCGCGTGCGGGGGCATGCCGGGTTCATGTGGGTGGGCCTTTGATTGACAGCGTGTGCCAGCGGCATTGGGGTATGGGCCACTTGAGTGCCTTGGCGCCTGTGCACCGTCCCTGCACGGCTGGCCATGGTAAGCCCCCGTAGATAGCATGCAATACCGGCACTCAGGCCGCCAGGAAGCAACACGGCCGGGCCACACGGTGGCCGGGCACCCGGCCACCCCGCACGACGCAGGGCCCACAGACGGGCCCAGCGCCCGCGCGGCAGTCGCACAAATGCCCATGCCTGCTTACGTCATACGCGTGTCCATGCCGGCGTGCTAGGAGCTCCCTGGCCGGGCCCGAGGCGCATACCTGGCGCGTGGGTGGGCATGGCGACATGTTTGCCGGGTCCGCATTTCGTTAGGATTCGGCCTACCCCCACTTCAAGGCAGCTTGTTTGCGGTCATTTGGACCCAGCTATATGCACATACACAAATGGAGGAACCGACGCCAGGAAAGTGCCGACTTTTAGCCTGACCCACAGCGGCTCGCGACCAGGTCGGCCGCGCGTAAATTGCGAAAACAACTCCTGAAGCGTGACCAAGTGCAGCTTGCCCAGTCATTCATGTGCCTTACATATACTGCAGTATTTCTCGCAGCGCTCGCAAGCACCCCCGCCAAGCAGTGCTCGTATCTTGTAGATGCCCTCAGGCGTACGCCGTACGCCATATGCGGAGATGACCCTGACCGCGGCATCTACACTTAAGCCCCCAAGCCCCCCAAAACGTCTACGCTTCCCCCATTTTTGCGCCAAAACCGGCCAAAACCGTCTACACTGCGTAGATGCGTGGCACCCAAACCCAAAAATTTTTCTCCGCCTTCGGCGGATTTTGGGCAGATATCTACAGTGTAGATGGAAGATACGAGCACTGCCACCAAGGCGTCGCACGTCGGGCCGTGGCACGGTGCACGGTCCGTGCCATGCCATGCGTCCGCATGCGTGCACTTCCTGAGCCTGCCGCGCCCCTCCCCTGCATCCCACTTCTACCTCCACCCCTCCAGTGAATGACGAGTGTGGTGGGAACGAATGCGTACGTAGACCAGAGCGGACGGCGGAGTGGGCTTGCAGGCGGCACGAGAGTAGGCAGTCAGTAGCGCAAGTTGCGAATTCACATGTTACCTCGTAACCGACGATAAACGCTGTGGACGGTCGCGCCCATGGCTGGCTGACAGAAAGCGGCTGCTGTATTGGGATGGCTGGGCTGGACGACGGCGGCCGGGCGTTGCTTGGGACTACCAGAAAGGATGCGCCCGAAACCAACCTGGAGAACACCAGCGCCACCGGTGCCCAGCACGACATGTATGGGAGGGAGGGAGGGACAGGAGGCGTGATGCACTGCCGCGTAAAAGCTATGGCGCTAGGCGCGAGGCAAGCAACGTGACCCCCAAAACAACCGCGAGGACATGGTGCGCGAATCGGGCTGCGGGCTGTGGCTGTGCGCTGCGTTGGGTGGATAAACGAAGAACACTAAGTATGGCGAAGTGATGGATGCGGTTAAATGAGCAAGTGCGCCGGGCGGCCGAGGAAGTAACGACAGCGCGATCGCTGCATGGCTCATCCCGGTCGCACTGCGGTTGGCATGGGCGCGTGCGATGCATGCCGTGCGACACCAGGAAGCCCGACTCTGGAAACACACACGCTGACGAAGAGGCAAGGGAGCAAACAGCAGGCAGGTGACGGGTGCGGACCGCATTGCGGTTCCCCACACCCGTCATGAAACCGGCATGCCCTCTGGATACATGTAGTGCAGTCATCAGCATCACGCCATGGCAAGACAGCTCGCATACGTACGGTTCCCACGTTTCCACTGGTCCCCACCGGATCGATCCACTGCCGCCCACCCGACTTCGCACGTTCTCACCGCACCCCAGATAGCCGTAACAAGGAGGTGGCTGCCTTAGGGAGGGAGGAAAAGGGCTGATCCCGGGTCGTTATCAACCCAGCCACCTTGACGCGGGCGCCTACTAAGCACACGCCTCTATGTTGGGGGCCTTTGGCATCCCCGCAAATCCGGACATGGCCGGTTGGGTGGGGTGCACAGTCCGTGCTAACCCGCAGCTAACAAACTAGTCACGTCACTCGCCGCCAATCAACACGTGCACCCTCAGCCCCACGCCGCCTATTTACATGCAATAGGCATTAACAAATACTAATACGTCGCGGATAGCCGTAAAAATCGGTAAGCGCTCTTTACATACGTGTCAGCCGGAACCCCCAGTCGGAGCTGCTGCACCCTTGCACAACGTGAGCCACCTGCGCCATCATGCCCGCCCAGTCCCACCCCGCCTCTGTTTCATGACTAACTTCAGGAACCAGAACTGAATCCAAACCCCGCATACACGTTCCATTCAAGCGCCTTGTATGCACGGTAGCTTTTTGCACCAATACACCATCCTGTATAGTGCATGGTGACATAAATTGAATGAATCACAATACGCCACCTTCGGCGTCCGTGCACCACAGCGCTTTCGGCACACGACACACGACTGGCTGCACCACTGTCAGAGGGTGACAGCAAGGCAGCTGAACGCCGGTGCGCCAACACAGTACGTCCAGTCTAGTATCGCAACTGCTGGTAGTGCACCTGCTATAAACAGGAGCTGACCGCCCATCAAGACACCGCCGCCCCGCCTCCTCTGCACGCAGGAAGCCAGATCACACCGCAGACCGCGGCCGCGATCCCCCGCCACCCGTCTTGGCCCCCGCTGCGCCCGTATTGCGGAACGCCCGGGCGGGCTCCCAGCGCTGCTCCCCACCACCCGCTTGCTGCTGCGTCTGCTGCTGCGCGGAGCCGCCCGGACCTTGCCGCCCGCCCTCACCAGCTGCCGCCCCTCCCCCTCCTCCAGCTCCCCTTACCCCGTACTGCGCCCCCGCCCCATACGCCCGCGCGGAGTGGTGCCTCTCCATCCGCCTGCCTTGCTGTCCGGACTGCTCCGCCGTTCCCCACGACCAGTCGCCACCTCCGCCTGCGCCTCCACTGCCCCCGCCCCCTTCTCGAGTGCCTGCGCCTGCCCCTGCTGCTGCGCGCGCCGCCCTCGCCGCCTGACGCTCTCGCTCCTCCCGCCACCGCGCGTACTCCTCGCTCTCGTCGCAGATGAGGCGCAGGCTGCCCACCTGCTCTCGGAACGGGTACCTGCAGCCCAGAGACGCAACGTGTGAGTACCGTATGACAGCTAACCACTACACAT